>NW_022589770.1:6226143-6383959 GCF_004348235.1 Phoca vitulina
GGTGAAGCCGGCAGAGGGAACAAATGGGGTGGGTGGGGATTGATGACCTGGGCAGGGCCATCTGCATTCAGCGACCCCTGGGGCCTGGGCAGGTCCCACAGAGGCACCCTCCCCGCCTCCTCCACCCCCTTGTAGGACCGCTGAGGAAACTGCTCGAAACTGCGCTGCTTATGGCCGAGGGCTGCACGGGATCCAGGCCCACCACCTCCACCAGCACTCCAGTGCCCCGCAGGGTCCAGAGGGACAAGAGAATCTTCTCAGAGAGACTTAGAATGCTGAGTCACATCCACAGGGTACTGATCACACGTGTCTCCCTATTACTCTTTCTCACATTTTTACTGACTGTTCCAGAACCAACATTCTTTGTTGGTACCAAAAAAAAAAAAAAGTGACTTGACACCTATCCAGAGACACATGAAAGAGGAGTGACAGCGTGGAGCTTTATCATGATAAGAAATCCAAATTCAAATGCGTTCAACCAAAATTTCAGCCCAATATCTGTTTATACTGCAGTTCTTTGTCTAATTTGCAAAAACACAAACATGTCAACAACCTGGTGTTTGAGACACTACACCAAATTACCCAGAACACTCGAACATCCCCATTGCTTTAACAGTTTGATAATTCTTGCTTAAGTAGATGGCGCTGGCTGAGTCAAGAATAATTGATTTTTCTGGTCCAGAAAGAGTTGATTCCTAGTAAAGAGGATTCCATTAAAACTAAAGGTAAACTGGAATTTTAAGAACATGCAGTAAAGGGGGGTACACACTTTTGGCTTTCCCATTAGCCGTGAACTTGTATTTGTGAATTATTGTTGAGGCTATTTCATGATCGAGCTGTCGGTTCCAAATGAGGGTTCAGATGAGGTCATTGTAACCCAAATAAAAAAATATCCTGCCCTACTTGTAAATATAAACACTTTTCCATTGCAGATAGGTTTTCAAAAAAAACACACACACATTGAGAAGTCAAGGGCTAAGCCTGACGAATGCTACTGTGTATCTTTTTTGCGAACACAGGCAGGGGAAGGAAAGGAAATAATCATCTCCTTTGCTTCCTTCATGCAGGAGAAAGTACAGGTACAAACCAGAAGGTAATCAAGCACCTTTAATGATCTTAAACATCTTAATGTATGAGGCGTGGCCTGGGAAAAGCAAGAATCATATTAAATTAGGAAAAAGTAAAGAATATAAAAATGTAAATATTGCTCATAGGCCATAAGAAAGGATGAAGACCACAAACATTTTAATATAAACCTATCAGTTACATTGTAGATCCAGCTCCTCCATAGTCACCGAGTTATAATTGAAGTAGGTAGAGACCAACAGAGATGAAAGAAAGGACTCCTAAATGTCCAGGCCTTTTTCTGATGCATTTATGGGTCCCTCCTAAATAAAACATAAATGGATCTTCAGTTTTTCCAGATTGGATTTATGTTTGGATTTTCTCCTTGACCTCTTGCCTGGGTAGCTTGAAATCCAAACTGGGCTGTGCTCTCCTGACGTGAGCGCCTTACCTGGTGCTAATGAAATCCACATGGGCTGCCCCAGGCTCTGCGCTTTCAGCTTCTTGCTTTCTGTCTCAGCAGCACCGTTCCTGCAGGCTGCCCCTCTGGTGAGAAGTCTCAGGGCCCATTCTCCATCCAGGTCGAAGGAGGTTTGCGTGGAGAAATGTCAAATTAATAGCACGTGTTAAAAATGCCCACCAAGCCACCAATATCCAGATTTTTTCCCATCACAGTGACAAAGCTACCAAATGGGATAGCGAGTGCAGGAAACGGTTCAAATAAGAGGGAGACCACTTTGTCGGCGGTAATACCAGAGTGGACAGAGTTGACATGTGTTGAATGATGACTGAGTCAGGCCCTGGGCTAAGTATTTCACTTCTATTCTACTTGTTTAGTCCTCAGAAGACTCACAAAAGGGAAGTACTAATAACATTCCTATGTTACCGGTGAGAAAATGCACGCACCGAGGGATGGGGTGACTTGTTCCAACAAATAGTGGGAAATTGTAGGGTTTAAACAGCATCTGACCAAACTGCTTCACATATCTCTTAAACTGTGATCTGATTAAATCATTTGGTTATCTTTTTATTTTATTTTTTTTGAATGGTACAGAACTTGAAGACTTTAGAATTCTCTGAACCCCAGATCTGAATTAGAGGTTAAAGCAACCATTGACCTTCACTGTTTTGTAGGGTTTGTGTGAGGTCTAATAGTTTGGTCATCCATTTCAATTTCACATTTATAAACCTTATTAAGTTTGGGGGAAAGTGGACATTCAAAACTCAATATGCCATCAGTCATTTACCATAAGATTCCTTATTAATTGGCCATTGGGCTTATAATAAAACCAGAGAATGGAAGCCACCTTCTATCAAGAACGTATTACTGAGTGGGGGTCAGGGTCTGTGCTAAACCGTTTACGTACGTTACTTAATTCCCAATAATAGTTTGGCTATAATTATCCCCGTTTTGCAGATGAAAAAGAGAGATTCAAAGATTGAGCAATTTACTCCCAATTCACGCAGCTTTGATGTGGTGGACCTAAGCTGAAACCCCAGGTACGCCTGGCTACAAGCACCATGATCATTAATGACCGCTTTGTTATGTCGTTTAAATTCAAATAAACCAACAGGTAAATAAAAGGTATGAAGAAGAGGAAAGCATTTTTAAATGGAATCATTTTTATGGTCATAAGTGAGCATTTTTAAACCGAATCCTGTGGACAGTCCTAACAGTACTAACGCCTCAGAGAAGGCCCCTCTGTGAGTGTGGGATTCGGTATTTTGGGGCTCGGGCTAAACCCCGGGTCAGGTAGGCTATCGGGTCTCGCTCCTAATGATCTTAGGAAGCTGAGGACGGCCTGAGGGTGCTTGTGCCCTTGTGAAAACCAAAGCACCCAGAATTGTAGTACCTGGCAGCGCTTTTCGCCCTTGACACCTAACATTCATTCGGAGGCGAGCGTGCGCACGTCTGACGTGCACGCTGCTGCCCTTGCCCTTGGCCTTGCTTCTTGCTACCTGAGCTTTGACAGTATCTTCGTGTGTTCACCTGGAGACGTTGGTGGTGAACTGTTGGCCAAGTAGTCTCGTTATGATGCAAGTGGGCTTCCAGGCCTCAACAAGTCTTCTTTCACAGTGGGTGCCCTGAGGAGAAAGGAGGGGTTCTTGGTATGGCCTCATTGTTTGAGCCTGCCGTGCAGGTGCCTGGCTTTGAAACAATGGACTCCATTGATGGCGGAGCCTGGCCCTGCACATGCCAAAGCGACGCGCCAACGCATATTGCTGGGGGCAGGTATGGAAGTCAACGGTGAGGCGTAACCAGGTGGGGGTTCAGGATCAAAAATGGCCACCTCCTTCCGGCTGACTCAGTTCATCGTGGCCGGGCTAGAGAGCCGGCTACCTGCAGTCTCGCAAAAGGCCGGTCTGTGAGTTCGGACAGAAACCTCGGTTCTAAAGCTCTGAGATTATGGACCATGCATCTATTTTCGGCATCTCCGGCAAGTAGAGAACTCTATGTCTTGAATGTGGAAAATTACACGCCCTTTATGTTTAAAGAAGGTATGTCTGGAGAACGGTCTTTCCTATTAAAGAGGAAAAAGAATCACAGAAACGTTCTTGGATTAGTTTGAACTTTTTTGTTTACTGGAAGAAATAAATAGAGATGAGAGAGTAAAATATATCCTGGAATTTTCTTAAAAATCATTTTTTAAAAAAATCATTACTGTGACTTAAATGAGGAATTCCTAGGTGCCTAATCTCGCAGGGCTAAGCTTTATCTTCGGGCCCGATCCTCCTAAAGGCAAAAGCTTCTCAGCAGAGGCCCAGAGACAGGGCAATACATACGGGGATCGGGCAGTAGGGAGCATCAGAATGTAGCTCAGCCTCGCTCTGAAGCACTTTCGAGAGAGAAATCATTCATTTGTTCATAATCCACTTACGAAACATTTATTAATCTCATAGAATTCGTTATGTTTCATTAATGACATTACAGAAGCTTTCCATCCTTGGACATGAGTCTCTCAGGCTTCCCAGTTTCCAAGTTGTGGAAGAGAATTCACCTGGGAGCCGCGGCCAAGATGACCACTTTCATTTTCTCAAAAAACTTTTTTGGCCACAACCATGTGTCAGCCCCATGATTTGCACGGGGGACAGAAGAGGAAGCAAAAGTGGCTTCCTCCTTCCACGGGTCTTCCTCCTTCCTTGGCACAGGGCTCCTGATGCCCTTTCAGCATTTCCTGGACGACTAACATCTGAGAGCAATTCCAGTTCATTGAAATAGATGAGGCAAGGTACGACAAGTGCCCGGCAGAGAGCCAAACCTTCTGAGTGAATTACTAAACCCCTCAGGGCCTCACTGTCCTCATCTGTAAAATGGGAATAATGGGACCAACCTTAAATGGTTGTGATGGGGGGTTAAATGAGATCCTGCTTGAACATCACCCATCACAGTGCATAGTAAGTATATAGTCGACCGAAAGGGTGCCGGGCATTGCTGGTATCTGTTCTGATGATCTTGCTTCTGTCTTTCTATAGCCGAATTACTGGACAGCCCTATGGGCTGAGGCCAAACTCAGTGCCCCCTAAGAGCTTGTCACGTGGAATTTCAAAGTCCACGAGAAGGGAACTTTGGTTTCCTAAAACTCTCAGAGTCTTGTCTCCTTAGCACCCCTTCTAGCTTCTTTTCCTCCAGTGAGCCTTCCTTAGGCATTGTTCATGTCCCAGGATGTTGTTTTTCTCCCTTTTTGCCTAACAGGAGTCGGAGACAGGCGGGTGTCGTGGAGGGGGTTTCTCCTGCTCCGATTCCCAAGATCACCCTCATTCTAAGTCCCTGTTGAGGAACAGGCTTGTCATTACCTTGAAAAAGATTTGAAAACCAACGCCAGGGTTTGGCTTACAAGCATGGACGTGTGGGCACCAGCCAGGCTGAGAAACGGAGCTGGATGTCAGGTCTCCTGGGAAAATGTGCCTGGCTCTGTTTGTATTGGCTTCCAGAGAACCCTTCCGACCTGACGTTGTGCTAACTGGGGATTGTGGGAAAGTCCGTCTGACCGCTGGCTTCCTGCGGCTGGCTTCTGATGATGCCGAAGGAGGAGCCTGAGAACCCGTGGCAGATCTGGTCTCCAGGGAGGGTCTCTGTCAGCACGAGCACCAGCCTCCCCTTGCCTGAAGAAGAGGAGGAGAACAGGGAAGGACCTGACCCAATCTCAGGAACAAACCCTCTCTGCATGCTCAAACCAAAAGTTAGGCTTTTCGCTTTTGGGCTTAACTTGGCCCACAGGGGCTGGCCCTCCCCTTAGCTGCCTTTTCTCCAGCCAGCCAAGCTCTCGAAGAGTGGCACCTAGGGCAGCCCAGAGCAAAACTTAACTTCTGTCTTTTTTTTTTTTTTTTCCTTACTTAAAACACCTCTGGCTCCCAAACACACTCCTCCCTACCGACTCTTCCTCACCAACATTCTGACCGGGTTTCTGATGTCGTTACTATGAAATCAGAAATCAGTTCAGTGCCTTTTATTTCCTGGCCTTCCCTATGATTTTGGTGAAATCTGAGAAGAGTTAAATGAGTTTTGCTTGGCAGGAGCAAAAGAAGGAGCAGGTCCTAAGGGGGAGAAAACAAAGTAAAGTTTCTACATGTTAACTCACCTTGGCCTTATCTGACCGCTTGGGACACCCCCGCCCCTCTTCCTGCTCTACTTCCCTCTTCGATGGCTGGTGCCATGCAGTTTCTGGGTCTCACAAGTGTCCCAGCTGATCCCTCCCTCTGTCCGGCTCCTCTTCCTTCCTCCTTGTCACCAGCAGTAACAGGGGGGTTACTGAACTCGCACACACTAAAGTAGGAATGATTGGCTGGTCACTGTTCTCTCCGCCTTTCCTCCCCACTTCCCCAGAGCTGTTTTCTCTTGGATTGGACTTCATTTAATTTCATGATCCGGGGAAAGAAACTCTGTAAGGGGCAAGATTTAGAGACCAACAGTATGGTCTAGAGAGACATGGCTTCCAGAACCAGAGAGAGTTGGGTCCCAGCCATGCGTGCAGAGTCAAGTTGCATAATCCTTTTGAGCTTTGATATCCCCATCTCCAGAGTGGAGCTGATAACTATTTTAGAAATGATGTAAAGCTTCTAGCTTGGTGCTGCACGAAAGCTTCTTTATATATCATCAGTGTGAACACTATTATTGGGCTGCTCTATCTCGACCTAAGACGAGTCCTAGAGAGGGATGAGTGTTAAGGAGGCCTACAACGGTGGGAGTCACAGCTGACCTCATCCGCTTAGTGCTGCGGCCAAAGGCCACCCCGGGGGAAATAGAGAAGCCAAAGAAGGATGAAGAAGATACAAGGAGAGGTGAGGATGCTGTCCTGCTTGGGGTCAATAGCAACATGTGTCACCTGTGGTCACCTGTGGCCACAAGGGTTTCATTCTGGTGAGGAGACAAGAGGCTCAGACCACGCCTCTTTGGTAATGGGCAGAATTAGCTGCTCTCTGCTGAGGCTGGGGACTCCATCTCTGAGGGGTTCCCAAGTCCCCTAATGACCCCAGCTTCCACAGGTCACCAAGTTCTTTCTATGCCAGTGATTCTCTACACATTCGAATCTCATGGGGGAATGCACCTGGCCAGTTTCAAAAGCCCCTCAGGTGAATCTACTGTGCAACCAGTTAAGAATCACCGTTGGAGACTCAGCCCGTTACCATTCCCCCCAGATGGATCCCAAATGGTCATGGAAGCTCGATGATAATTAAAGATGATGTTTAATCTGAGTCATGCGTCAAATCAAGCATTTTTGCTTACTTTAAATTTTATATATTCTTTATTCCAACAAGGATAATCTAGTGTGGTCTGGTCATCTTGCTCAAGCAGTATACTCCTAGCCTTCTAATTTAAAAGAAGGAGAAGGGGGCATCTGGGTGGCTCAGTTAGTTAAGCATACAATCCTTGGTTTCGGCTCAGGTCATGATCTTAGGGTCCTAGGATCGAGCCCCATGTCGGGCTCCCTGTTCATGAGAAGACTGCTTCTCCCCCCGCCCCTCCCCCCACTCATGCACTGTTTCTCTCTCAAATAAATAAATAAAGTCTTTAAAAAAAATAAAAGAAGGAGAAGGATGAGGAGGAAGAGGGGAGGAGGAGGAGAAGAGGAAGAAGAAGAAGGAGAAGAAGAGGAGGAAGGAGAAGGAGGGAAGAAAGAATCATTACTTAGGTTCCTTTCTGGAGCAATATCAGAGAATGATTTAGGGGATATTAAAAATAATCTTTTCAGGAAGTGGAAGAAACCTTCCAGGGTGATTTTTCCATTTCTTTGAACTGGTCAATTAGCTCCAACAGAAAGCCTCACACGAAATGATAGACATTTTGTCTCCCGTGAGGCCTTTGTCCTCTAAGGTGCTCTTCGCGAAATTCCACACGCACGTGAAGCCTGCACACTAATGGCTGACCGAGTCTGCATTCTCGTTGCAAAGATGTAGCCGTGACATCCTTATATTTGTAGAAAACTGTATTCTACTCTAAAGAGCTACTGTGAAACTCGGTGTAGGCACAGTAAGTATCACGGAAAACTGATGACACTTGGTATTTGACCTGGAAGTATTATCGGGAAGGATTGGGTCACCCACCGCCCACCACCATCAAATATTGAAATTCTAGCGCATGGGACAGTGGCATGACTAGTTTTGCTAGGTTCAAATGAGCACAACTAGGACTAAGGATTAGAAATTACAAGGAGATGACGCATTTCTAGCAAGTCTGAGGGAGACGCTTCGTCCGTGGAAGATGGGACAAATGAGCAGCACACGACAGCATCTCTTGGCCAGTCCGTTCTCCCCTGAAGGTCAGAGGGTGAGTGTTCAAAGGGCGGCAGCTGGATTGCTGGTTACACCGAAGACCCAGAGACAGTGCCCTGTGTGCTAACACCAGCCCGGACAGAGGCACGGCTGAAAGTATCTTGCACGGTCACGAAAATTTCAGAAGGAGCTTTCACTGGAAGATGGTTAAGCTACTTTATCTGTAGCAGGAGGGCTCAGGAGACGGAGGCTCCATGAGGTTAAGTCACTTTCTCCTCGTGTTTATCGATCGGTAGAAGCAAGAGTTTAAAGTGGTCTCCCTGACCTCACTTTTTTATCCATTCTGGTCTCAGGGGTTCTGTTCTGCTTGGTTTTGTTTGTTTGTTTTAAATATTGGTATTTGTCAGGATGCCTGGGTGGCTCAGCTGGTTAAGCATCTGCCTTTGGCTCAGGTCCTGGGATCAAGTCCTGCATTATCAGACTCCTTGCTCATCGGGGAGCCTGCTTCTCCCTCTGCCTGCCGCTCACCCTGCTTGTGCTCTCTCTCTCTCTCTCTGGCAAATAAATAAAGTATTTTTTAAAAAATAAAAATATTGGTATTTGTTTCTTCGCACAGCAATTCTACTGTAGCTTCAAAAACTCTTCAGAATGAAGTCAATTCTGTGTTCAGTGTGTATTGTGGGCAGTGCTGCAGCTCATATTTGGTCTGCGTATCAGGCGGATTTTTCAGATGCTAGCGAGCAGACCTGGTTTACCAGGGAGGGCAGCCCAGGAGATGTATTTTCCATGTGAGTTCCTTAAATAATAGACTCAGTAATAGATAGACCAACCTATGTCTTATTTGAATACACCAGCTCTGCTTTCACATTGGCATTTTGTTGGGTTGTGAGCAAAAATAGTCCTTGCACCAACCAGGCATGCCGGCGTGCGGGTGGGCAGTAGATGCCTGCCTTCTTAGTCATGCTGAGTAGATGCAGGTCATTTTCAAATCCTGGCCCTGCTACTTCTCAGCCAGTGACCTAGAGTGACACATTAAGTAAATGATTTGGACAATCTTACTAGGACCGGTGAAACGTTAGGGGTCTTGAGCTGAAATTCCTTTATAATCTCTCTCCTTTCTCTTCGCGCTCTGTAATGCCCTGAGTTAGAGTTGGACCTTGCCTCAGCCTCCAGACGTGTAGGCGAGTCAGTACATGGAAAGTGCTTAGAAAAGCATCAGCACACACGAGCACTCAATAAATATTGGTTATTAGAGATGTTAGTGTGACAGGAATCTGAAAATGGGTCCAAAATTCTTGCTCAGGTATGTTCCCATATTAGATGTAATGAATCAGTGATTTAGACATTCAAAAGCCTACCATGGTGGCTCATGAAGGTTTCTCATAAACCAAGACCCTAAACTTCACAGGAATTGCAGACTTTTAGAGGAAACTCCTGGAAAAAGAGCGAGCAAGAAAATGAATGTGACATCTTTTGGGTATGTAGAATTAATTCCCTTTTGATTTATAATAGAATTCTACCATTAGACTTTTGTAAAATATTTTATATTCGGTCTAACAAACCCAAGAAAACATCTGAATCACAATATGCTACAATCTGATATTTTTTTTTTATGTGATTTCTATTGAAGTCATCACTACAATTTATTCCTGCATTCAGCCTTGACTGTTCAATGGGTATCAGGTACTTGTCAGATTCTGGAGACTGATATACGAATAAGTTCCTCACAGACACACTTAAGCAAAATGAATGAACAACATTACAGTGTTATCAAACAGAGACCTAAACAAAGTGCAGAGGGCGATAAATTCTCTTGGGCCAATTCCGTTTGGGCAATAAAGGGGTAAAGTAAAGACATCTGGCTTGAGGGAAGCTTTCCGAAGGAGTTGGCATTTGAGTGGGGCTTTAACAGATAATGTTTTGGGGCACCTGGGTGGCTCAGTCGGTTGGGCGTCTGACTCTTGATTTTCGCTTGGGTCATGGTCTTGGGGTCGTGGAATGGAGCCCCACATGGGGTTCCGCGCTCAGGGCAGGGAGTCTGCTTGAGATTCTTCCTCTCCCTCTGCCCCTACCCCTCCTCCTTCTCTCTCTCCAATAAATAAAATTTTTTTTTTTTTTTTAAGAACAGATAATGTTCTTAAAAACATTAAGAGCATTTGCTTTGCTGCTTACAAGCCATGTTGGCCAACTGATTTAATCTCCTTAAGCGTCACTTTCTTTGGACATCTTGTCTGTCTATATGTACGTATAGAGTGTGTCCTGCCTAGGGAAATTAGGAATGCAGCCAGGTAAATCACCATCTTTGATGCGTCCGTCAGCATCATTGGTCCCTACTGGTGCGGAAGGCGCAGGACAAGATTGCTGCTATCTGGGGTGTCTGCTGAGGGTCTCTGAGGTCGGCTGCTTCTAGCACTTAATGGCCACGTTCTGGGCACTCCAGCTTGCCACCGTGTCTGCTGATGGCTTTGTCTGAGTGCCTCTAAGATCCCAACTGATCTCCCTTTTTTGCCCAGTGCCTTGCTGAGTGGATTTCCTGAGCCTGGCTGCTTGCCTCAGAGCCATTCCCCACCCAGCTCATTAGTCAACTTCAGCACTTCAAAGGCCATGCTCTGTTTAAGTTTGCTGTTTTCTATACCTGACACATATATAAATGTGTTCAATGCATACTTTCTATGCTTTGGCATGGCTTTGGGGGGGGGTGAGCTAATGGGGACCCACTGCTTTCATGCTTTTTAGTCCATATTGCTTAAGAGAACTGATACAAAAGCTAAGCAAAGAGGTGGTAGGTAGGGGTGACATTTAATGTTCCAATCATATGGCAAGTCTGAAAATGATTTCAAAGGTAATGACCCTAAATGGCCTTTTCATACACAATACACTCCTCTTGAAGATGGTTTAAAACGTAACTTTCTAGAATCGTTGACAACTCATATCTAACACTGTTCGTTGTGCAGTGCTGGGCAAACACAACATGATGCTCTCTGGATAACAGCCTGTGTACTTTACTGTTCATATATACTTTCCAAAACTTTCGGATCTGGAAACACATAAAAAAGTCAGGAAATCTCACCTGATCATGCTTTCGTGGGCAGACTTCTGGCAGATAATGCTTCCTGTTATATAGGAAATACTCTTAAGCTTAGCTTCATTTATAGTACTTTGGCTTTCCTACTGTCTTAGTTATGAATTCTGTTTGGTAACAGAAATGAAATGAAAAAGTGAAACACAGAAGTGACTTGAAGACATTAGGAGTTTTTCTCTCCTGTAAAATACATTTGGAGATGGGTACTCAGCCTGGTATCAAAGTCTTAGGGTCCCTCTGGCTTTGTGCTCTACCATCTGTAGGGTATAATGGTTGACCTCACGCTCTCAAGATGACTGGTGGAATGCCAGCCATCATGTCCATGTTCAGACAGAGAAAACTAGGTGCGTAAGGGCAACATATGTGTGGGAAGCCTGGTTTTAAGAGATTTTCTGATGTTCCTCTCTGCCATTTGTACTCACTTCCCATCAATCATAATGCTTTCACACGATATCCTTTAGTTGTAAGGGAGGTTGGATACATATTTGAATGGGCCCATTTCCTTCCTTAATAAAAGTAGTGTTTGTTCATAAGGAGAGAGTGGCTATTTGGTAGGCAAGTAGCAGTCTCTGACACATCAACCATGTTAGCTAGAATTTTCACTAATTCTTTGGTTAAAAAGTCATAAGGGGAAAACAGAAAAGTTAATTAATCTTCTAATTGTAAACAGATTTGAAATATTTTGTAATAATAAAGAGCTAATTAACCGTACTTCCATCTACAACAATACGTTGGAGAAGACATGTATTGGCCTTTCTTTGGATTCTGCCCTCCCCTGAGCACTTGTAATCCTGAGCCCATGAGGTCTCATTGGATTCATTTGTTCTCTTACAGTTTTTCAGTGGAAGTCTGATCATGATTTTATCTTCTTATGAGGAAGAAAGACATCTGGATGGGAAGATATTATGCAAGCGCTAGGCTCCGAGCACAATGTCTACATTCGTTCTATTGTTTGCCGATACTGGTCACAGTAAGTTCAGTGGTGGAAAACAAACAGATACGACGACCTGGGAGGAAAAGTCCAGAACATTGTAGAGCAGTGCTTTTCAATGATCTTTCATAATAGAATTGTTTCCTCAAATGAAATCATCCTGAGGACGTTTCGCTGTGTAACAGCATTTATCACGATGGGTTCTGCAGAGGGTAGCCACGGCTAGTGAAAACTCATCATCTCAGAGCATCTATTACCTGCAAAGCATGATCCTTGCTCTTCCTTAGTTTGCTTCAATTACACAACACTCATCGGGGGAGACATTCCTTCCTCCCTTATCCAGGAACCTAAATCAAGTGTGTCCTCGATTTGAACTTGTATCTTCTCTCATTAATGTTTGCATTGATAGAGTTGCACTTGGAACAAGGTACTGTATTAAAAACCCAGAATGGCAAACCAGACAGGGCCTGGGACCTGCCCTAAAGAGCTCTAGTGACTGACGCCAAGTCTCAGGTTCTTTTCTCAACACCGGTAGTTCTCAATCTTTGTGATGCATTAGAATTAATCTCAGGGAAGGAGGCAGTTGATTGAAACGCAAATGCTGTAGCTCCCTTCTTGCTCCAGAGATCTTCATTTGGCAGATGTGGGCTGGATTCCAGGCATCTGCATTTTAAACTCCCCGCCCAGATGACTCTGTGGCCCCCCATGCTAAGGGACCACAGCTTTACATCTATTGGAGTTACCGATGTGCACGTCTGCCTCCCTAACCAGACGATGGGCTCTGGTGGAATGGACACCGGCCCTCTTTTGTTTTTGTATATTTGGTATAGGATGGGTGTTCAAAACTGTTTGCAGATTAAAATATAAAAAGCAAGTAGAACTCGTGTTGAGTTGAAGCAGGGAATTCACTCACACCATTGAAAAACCGAGTTTGTATCGGCACACCCAAGAGGGGAAGGTTCTCTTCCGAGGGAGAAATTCTTGTGAGCGTTTCAGGATTCAGATGAGATGGCCCACAAGCAGCCTCTATCTTGTCCCACTGCCCTTCACTCCTCTTACGCTCATTTATTTTCATCCAAGCACTTAACACCTGCCTGACCTGTCCTACTCACCCCCTGCTACTCACCCTAGCATAAGTTACTCGGGAGTGAGGATCGGGTCTACTGTTGGCTTCTGTTCTCCCGGCGCATACAACAGTCCTTGGCACACAATGAAGGGAAGGAGAAAAGAATTATGTGACGGCCTGAGTCACAGCAGGAAGGAGTGAGATTGGAGGGGATACAGGCCAGTCTTGAGTACTGCAGGGCTCAGGAGGCAAAATGCTAAGTTACTCCAACACTTAATTAGCTATTTTTATTAAGTGTCCAAGCCTCCTTCAGTTCATGGGTGTTTTGCTCCTTTTATCTCAAGAAAGATGGCAGAAGTTTGTGTCTTTTGGCTTTGATCACATTATTTCTGGGTTTTGTTACTTAATAAGGCAGAAGTTTAAATTAACATCATTCTCCGTTGCCTGTTTTGGGGTTAGCTGTACAGTATGGAGTGGTTTTGGCAATTTTTCAATGGAGGAAAGAAAAGGAAACCTCTGTTCGGGAACTGTGGGGAGGAAGGAGGGAAAACCATTTACCTGAGCCCCTGGGGCTCCATCTGCTTCCCAGAAAAGCTTTGCCATGAAATCGAGTCACCTGACCCTTGTGGGGGCTACAGTTTGGGGGCAGATACAAGGAGGATGGGGCCAAATGCAGCTTGCAGTCATCAAGGGGACAAGGAAGAAGGGCTAGAAGGTGAATTTGCAGTCCCTGCTGTGTGCATGGCCGTCTCGTACTTTCCAGTGTGGTCAGACAGGCTGGCAGACTGAGCAAAAGCCAACTCTGCGAGCCGTCCTGCAAATGTGACTTTGCCTGGGCTCTGATTCGAGGTCCACGCAGACAGGATGGGCAGTTACTTATTTTTTCCCCTTCCGTTCACTCACTCTAAGGATGGCTTGGCGGTTTTCTGAGCACGATAACCCTTGCTTGCTGCGCGTTTGGAGCACTTCAGCCAAAGGTTTGTTGCTGTATTCATTGGCCTCAAAGAAAACATTGCCTTCACTCAAACTGTTTGAATACCTCTTGTTGAATCATAGGCTTGACTCAAGTGTTATTAATTCAAGAATCAAAATGCCTTTTGTCCATATCAGATAAACGTTGCCATAGCAAGTGTAGGGTAAACAGATCCGCTGGAGCCACAACCTACAGAAGCCCACAGACAAAGGAGGACCCGCTCGCCTCCCCAGAAACCCCGGTGTTGCATTAAAAGTTACCTGTTAGCCCGGGGTACTGTCACGTGACCCACGTACTGATGAATGGGCCCCGGGACCCACCGATCCAGGGAGAAGCCTTTATCGTCGGTGGGTTTTATCAAATTTGAACAGCCCGTGGAACATCTGGCTTTAATACTGATAGAAACTAGGATTTTGGCTGTTCTCTGGCCTTGCATATTTTCCATCCTCTGTATCAGCGTCTGTTGTCAGTGATTTGATGAAGTTAAATTGACTGCATTTGATTCTTTGAGCGCAAGAAAAATCGCAGAATGCCTGCTCCCCTCCCTCACCCTTTTGGAACATTCAGAATAAGTGTGCTGTGAGTTGGTTTGGGTCAGGAGCTGGAGAGTTTAAGGAGGAAAGGGAACACGCGAGCCTTCCCAAGCCTCCTCTCAGAGGGGCACCCCTTTGGCTCGCCCATCAAAGAGGGTGTATATAGTTAAGCCGCGCGGGTGATGTCACTGAACGGGTACCAACCTGGTGTGATTGCAGCCAGGAAAACAACAACAACGACAACAACAACAAACATAATGGCAAGAGAGAGGCCCATGCCTGAAATGAGTTTGCAGGGTCTTTTGATGTCAGCCTTCCCCAGAGGACATTGTCAATTTCCCGACCCTCTGCCCACCCCGTTGATGTTGTCTGGGACAACTGGCAATCACGGCGCAGAAAATGACAAGACCCAAGTGAGGATGGAGATTGAATTCACACCTCATCACATCCCATAAAGGGCAATTTTTCAAGGTCAGCGTTTAGGTGAATTAAAGGAACGGCGTTTGGCAGAGGGCCCTCGGCTCACCGTCGGCAGGCCGTCCATCCAGCTGCTCTTTGTGCGCGGAGGGCGCGCAGACCCGCACAGCCCCCATGCTCTAATGAGCACAGCCAAGCGCTTCCAAGCCGGCTGCTGGGTTTGGGCGCATATTGTTCTCCTTGAAAGATGCCTCCATGACGTCTAAAAGGGGAAAACTGAAACAGTGATGGCGAATATGTGGGTGACGGGAAAATAGGTTCGGGGAAGACCAAATTATTTTCATCTGTATCTTACTTAAATGTCAGCGTGGGACCTGCGCACCGAGTGTTCTCTCTGGGCTACTGGCTGTTTTCGGATGGGGCCATCTGGGAAGGAAACGTGCGTTTTAGTCACAGAAAGCTCAGCCATGTCTGGGTACAGCTGGAGGTGGAGATCACCCAACCCAACTGCTTCGTCTCTCCAGGAGGAGCCCGTGAGGGCCAGAGAGGTGGAGTGAGCTTCCCAGTGTCAAGCCGCGAGTTGGAGGCTGCGGCAGGGCTCGGATCCCGCTTTGCTAATTGCCAGCTCGGTGCTCTGCTGGTCTCCGCAAACAATCGTTCATTAGATACCTAGCACTTTCCTGGTACCGTTCTGTGTACAGGAGGCGAGCGGGTCCTCCTTTGGCTCAGTTGGTTAAGCATCTGCCTTCAGCTCAGGTCACGATCCTGGGGTCCTGGGATTGAATCCCGCGTTAGGCTCCTTGCTCAGCAGGGAGCCTTCTTCTCCCTCTCCCACTCCCCCTGCTTGTGCTTTCTCTCTCTCTGACAAATAAATAAACTTTAAAAAATAAATAAATAAATATCATGAAGAGTGAATGAGTTCATTCCAAAAATAATTGAGTACTTTCTATGTGCCCATTCCATGATACAATTAGGATATTCATTTTGTATCATCAAATGAGAGGGAGTCTAGTTTAGCATTTCTTAAACCTCATTATTCTGCAGTCAAAAAGTTTGGGCAACACCCCGTTGTGGGATGAATGTGTCCCCCCCCAGAAATTCATGCTGAAGACCTAACCCCCAATGGGATGGTATAAGGAGGTGAGGCCTTTGGGAGGTAATGGGGTTTTATGAAAGCATGAGGCTGGGGAGCCCATAAGGGTATTAGTGCCCTGAGAAGAGAAAGAGACACCAGAGCCTCTCTTCCTGATGTGAGGACACAGTAAGAAGGTAGCCAGTTGCAAGCTAGGAAGAGAGTGCTCACCAAAATCCAAACGTGCTGGAACCCTGATCTTGGACTTCTAGGCTCCAGGACTTTGAGAAATGAATTTCTGTTGTTTAAGCCCCCGCCCACCCTATGGTATCCTGCTATGGCAACCTGAGCTAAGATACCTCCCGTCATCTTTTCCTGTCTTTGAGCTCCAAAATTCACAAAAAATGAAAGACTCCCAGCCTTAAAGAAACTGTTTAAGCTTTTTTTTAAAAAGATTTTATTTTTTGAATATTTTTTATTTATGTATTTTAGAGAGAGAGAGCAAGCGGGGGAGGAACAGAGGAAGAGAGGACAAGCAGACTCCCCGCTGAGCATGGAGCTGAACGCGGGACTCAATCTCACGACCCTAAGATCACGACCCGAGCTGAAATTGAGTCGGATGCTCAACCGACTGAGTTACCCAGGCGCTCCTTAAGATTTTATTTTTAGCGCTGGGTGTTGTGCACAAGCGGTGAATCATGGAACACTATATCTGAAACTAATGATGTAATGTATGGGGATTAACATAACAATAAAAAATTTAAAAAAAATTAAAAAAAAATTTCAAAAAAAAAAAAAAAGATTTTATTTTTAAGTCATCACTACACCCAATGTGGGGCTCAAACTCACAACCCTGAGATCAAGAGTCGCATGCTCCACTGACTGAGCCGACCAGGCGCCCCTGTTTAAGCTTTTTAAACTCAGTATTTCCAAACTCATTCTAAAGAAAAACTTTTTTTTTTTCTCCCCACAGACTACCAGTTACCTCATGGGAAACCAGGATTCTGTAGAATCCACTGGATGGTTATTTATCATTGGACACTTTGATAATCAAAAGAATGGAGTCTAGAACTGAGATCCAGAGCCTGAGCTCCCTGCCCAGCACAGCACAAGAACATTATTCTTAATGACCTTTAGTTCCTTGCCTCTCTGTCTCAGTGTTTCCTTCTGAAAACTGGGAACTCGTTCCTGTTCAGTACTTCATAAAGAAATTTAGGAAATAGCATGCCTTTTACCCATTCATGGAAGAGAGGTGCTATTCTATCCAAAGCCATCTTACTTTCTTAAATTTGGTTCGGGGACTGGGTATTTATATGTAATCACTGTAATGATATTTTTGAGCCTCTTCAGGAAAAAAGAAAGTGGTTGAGTGTTGTCTTGCATCTATATGAAATATCTTGGTTATGATTCCTTTTATTTTTTTAATCAATAAACTAGAGGAAAGGGAAATGGAACTTTATATAGTGATTAAAATTCTTAATTAAGTTCTTAATGGCAGAAACACCCCACGATGTTCCAAAGTTTCACTTGGCACAGAGGCAAGTCACTCGGACTCTTTTTTAAACATTAGGTCAAGATATTGGGTTGGACACCTCGGGAAAACAAACTTCCTTGTGAGAGCTCAAAGGTGGAAAAACCAGGAGAAAAGGCACTCCCTGTGGAATTCTGATACAGGCATTTCCTATGGGAGCCGAGATTTGTGGAAAAAAATAGAAGTTAGCAAAGTTTTGGCCGTTTGTCCACCAAAAAGAGCAGATGGCCATAAAGTTGTGCTTTAAAAAAATTAAAAGAGAGGTTTTAGGTATTGGTAAAGTTCCTGGGTTATTTTGTCTTATCAAATACTGGAAGTCAGAGGACTCTTCCTGATTTCGGTGCCTCCGTAGGGTACCATCATTTAATCTAGCTGGTGGCACCAGACGCTGGTAACCACCGCCAGCCATTATGGGCAGGGGTTCCAAACATATGGCCTGTGCATTGCATCCCCATCTTCTTCCCTCCATGAATTATTTTTATATTGGATGCCAACCTAGAAAATGCATGAATCTTGATGCACACTGCCAGCCTGCTACCAGCCAGCCCTCCTCCTTCCCCTCCCCCGCCGTGTCAATGATCCCCTTTCTCTTGGAGCCCAGAATCTCATGCTGAGCACCAAGCCAGGCGGCACACGAGGTGCGGGCTGGTGGCACCAGGGGACTGTCCTTTCTGTCTCTAACTGAAACCCACCGCCCTGAGCGCCCTGGATCTCGCCAGCCATTGTGCTCGGTTTCCCCAGTGCAGCTCTCGCTGAGCGCCTTTTAGAGTCACACGGTGACCTGCAGATCTAAGGGAAAAAACAGATGTCCCAATAAATTTTTGTCAAAACGTAATTACCTCGGGATTAGAAAACCACATGGGGGTGGGGAGGGAAAGGAACAGATGTATTACTTTCAAATATGCAATCATTATTCTGCAGAAGTTTAAATAATCAAGAGCTTTAGGCGATGCCAGTTGAGAGTGTCCCCCCCTTTATTTTAGTCCCCTCCTTTACCTTCAGTCCCTACAGTCTGGGAACCTCTCCTGTTCTCTTTGCACTTAACCGTGCTCTGAGCAGGAAGGGAGCGTGTTGCACAAAAGTAGCATCCTGAGTGCTTTTTCATAAATAAATCTCGGCAAATATGACAGGCTATCTTTCCCCCAGGAACCTGGCCAATTCTTTTCTTCCTCTCCAGCTGACAAAAATATGACAAACGATGAATTTTCCCAGTAACCATAAAGGATCCTAAGTTTCATGATTTGAACTGTTAAGGTGCAGGTCAAGGTAGTATATCTAACAGGAATCCTTGTGGGGAAAATCCTTTTTCTGTTTTCTGTTTTCACGTTTTGTCAAGTGGGAGGGTGTGCTGGGTACTGATTGAAGATTCATTGGGTTATTTGTTAGCTGGTTGTCATAGGCCCCTTAAGGTGAGATGTTAATCTCTTTAAAGTATGCATCCGGAGGTTTAAATGCGGGAGTCCATTGGATGGGAAGCCTGAGGTCCCGAGAGGTCTAAGTTCAAGGAACTGCTGTTGCTTCAGGTCGGTCAGTGGCATGCATCCCCATTGGAAAGAAGGCGGGTGAGGTATTACAAAGTAAGTGCTCTCCAGCGTGTCCTCAAAACAACTGGACCCAGGGCAGGGGCTGAGCAACTCTTTTGAGCTCTTGGATTATGAAAATCCTGGTTACAATTTTAAAGTTTTTATCTTTATAGAAAAAATGGTTTTTACCTGTAACATATAAGTTGGAATTCAGAACAGTTACCAATTATCAAGAGTCTGCTAAAGGCCGAGGTGGTGCTAAGTAAGTCCTTTGCATATAAACTCCTGATCCTCCCAGAGGTCTTGTGAAGGAGGCACTGTTCCTCCACTTTATTTATTTTTTTAAAGATTTTATTTATTTATTTGAGAGAGAGAGAATGAGAGAACACAAGAGGGGGGAGGGTCAGAGGGAGAAGCAAACTCCCTGCTGAGCAGGGAGCCCAATGTGGGACTCGATCCTGGATCTCCAGGATCATGACCTGAGCCGAAGGGAGCTGCTTAACAGGCTGAGCCACCCAGGCGTCCCCTGTTCCTCCATTTTAGAGATAGGGTCATTGAGGTGCACATCGGCTAAATAACTTGTCATATTCCCAAAGCTGGTAAGTGACAGAATCCAAATTTGAATCTATGTATAAATGTCTACAAAGACTTCATCGATCCATTGTCTTGTTATGCCTTGGGAATCTTGACTTTGCATACAGCATAACTAAATATGCTCTGAAAATGGAAATAATAAACCAAAGAAGAGGTCATGTTATGCCATCCAGGCCATGATTTATACATTTTCCACATGAAGAAGTCATTTGTAATAGAGCTATTACATTTCCCTTTGCTGACAGTAGACTGATTATAAGTTAGGCTCATGGTATCTCGCAATTTTAGCCCATTACAACTGGCCCAAAGCTAACCACACATCCTTAGACATGAAAGAGTTAAAAAGGAAATCCTCAACAAGCCAGTAGGTAGAGCAGTGTTGATTCCAGATGCTTCAGGGGGATATCTGATAGAGGGAGTCAGTCAGGAAAGAGCCACAGGAAAAGGAATTTTGAAAAACGAGGGTGTCTTCCTGTTAGCCATCAGCCTGAAAGTAGTCTTTTCCTACCTACATCCAGAGAGGTTTATAAAACTCCACACTCCACGGCAGCATGGAGAAAGGGACATTTTGTGGAGATAAGTAAACAAACACTTTTACCCTGGATGAAGTGACCCCTTTGGAGGATCTAGCCTGATGTGGATTCATAAACTAGCAAATAGAGGAAGCCGCCGTAATTGTAGTTGGGCCGGGGGGGGGGGGGAGGGGGAATTCAGAACTCTGAAATTGGCTAATAGCCCTTATTTCAAGAAAGGATGTGTCCAATATGAGACTTTGCTACAGACAAAGTTGGTCAAAGGGCAATGTACAACTATCAACATGAAAAAAAAGGAGAAAGCCTTGGCCAGTACTGGGACAAAGACCTTCTGCCCACTGACAGAGACTCTCTTTCATCAACCTGAGTCCTCTTTTTTTGACTAGGCCTTGACAATGGACTCTGTCCTTATCCTGTTTAGTCCAGTTTTAGGAAGAATCCTGCTGAATCTGTTAAGGAAAATCTCCTACCCTTGATATGTGGTCACCCTCAATATCTGATGAAATTTCTCATCTCCCATCCTGGGTATCTTATCACCCTGCCTGCCTTTAGCAAGAGTCCTGTTGAATTGGTCTTGCAAGAATCCCCCCTAGCTTCAGTGTTTCCTCTTGATAATTTTCTATCTACTGCTCCCACCCTGCCCCTTGGCTATCAATCTCCACTTGTCCTTCTTGTATGTTGCGGGTCATCTCTCTCCCCTCCTGCCAAACCCCCACCAAAGTAGTTTCTCTTGATATCTTTCTTTTGAAAATCTTTCTTAAAAGTCTTCCTTACGGTCTTTAATAAGTGTCTGAATAATGAATTTATTAATTAGTTCCTTGGAATTGTAAGTTGCATAGGGAAATGGAAAGTAAAAGGCATTTCACAAAACCCAACTTGTGTAAAATTTTCTTGCACCCACACATTAACACTAGTATATTTCACATCAATGTGAGGATTGGTCTGCCCCTTACAGCATCCAGCAGTAACATGCAAAATTCAATAGGAATTGATTGCAGAGTTAAATAAAAAACTCTGCAAATGGTGTGGTATTTCATGAAAATAATTTTGAAGAATCACTCTAATCACAACATATGAGCATCACACAGCTTTAGATCAGTTAACATTTGAAGAAATTGGAAAATCAGCAGAGAGGTGACATAGTAGGTATGTTGGAAACAATGACTTAAATGTCAAAGGGATAAGAGAGGCTCCTAGAAGAATTGGTCAGGCTCCTTCATGTTGTTCTATAAATGACTCTGCTTATGATCATTTCACTAAAGTCAAATGTGAAGGAAAGGATGTTATAACAAGCAACCACACAATTTTGTCAAGAAGTGATGCTCTTAAACTCCAAGAGTCAATCCTTTAAGAATGAACAGATCAGGGGTGCCTGGTAGCTCAGTTGGTTAGGCATCCGACTCTTCATTTCGGCTCAGGTCGTGGTGATCTCAGGGTCATGGGATCAAGACCCCCGTGGGGTTCCGTGCTCAGCGGGGAGTCTTCTTGACATTTCTCTCTCCCTCTCTCTCTCTGGCCCTCCCTCCCATGCTCTCTCTCTCTAAAATAAATAAATCTTTAAAAAAAAGAATTAACAGATCATAAACTAAACTGAGACAAAGTTATCATCATAATTTTAAATTTCAGTCATGTCCTAGTTTACTTCATTGTATTTACTTTAAGTGAATTTTCCACTACAAATTATCCTCACATAATGAGACATTCATATATACTTTACCTGGATACGTTTCCTTCTTTAGTGTGGCATCTGTTCGTATCAACTGGTCCTTTCTACTGCTTTTATGAAGTCATAAATCAAAATAATTCTTTCATGTGTTCTTAAGAAGGACCTTGAGTCATTTCCAGGGAATTCAGAGAAAGAGATTAAAATAATTAAAGTAGAGGTGAAAAATATAGAAGACAGAGAAGATGATTCAGCAAAAGGCCCTCTAGGTTTCTAAGGTGGAGAGCCCAGCAAATGGAAAAGTATTTATAAGCGTAATAAAAGAAAATTTCTTCTATGTTCTCCTCTAGGATTTTGATGGACTCCTGTCTCACATTTAGACCTTTCATCCATTTTGAATTTATTTTTCTGTGTGGCGTAAGGAAATGGTTTCATTCTTCTGCATGTGGCTGTCCAATTTTCCCAACACCATTTGTTGAAGAGACTGTCTTTTTCCCATTGGACATTCTTTCCTGCTTTGTCGAAGATTAGTTGACCGTAGAGTTGAGGGTCCATTTCTGGGCTCTCTATTCTGTTCTACTGATCTATGTGTCTGTTTTTGTGCCAGTACCATACTGTCTTGATGATGACAGCTTTGTAGTAGAGCTGGAAGTCCAGAATTGTGATGCCGCCAGCTTTGTTTTTCTTTTTCAACATTCCTCTGGCTATTTGGGGTCTTTTCTGGTTCCATACAAATTTTAGGATTATTTGTTCCATTTCTTTGAAAAAAGTTGATAATATTTTGATAGGGATTGCATTGAATGTGTAGATTGCTCTAGGTAGCATTGACATCTTCACAATATTTGTTCTTCCAATCCATGAGCATGGAATGTTTTTCCATTGCAAATGACATATCAGATAAAGGGCTAGTATCCAAAATCTATAAAGAACTTATCAAATTCAACACCCAAAGAACAAATAATCCAATCAAGAAATGGGCAGAAGACATGAACAGACATTTTTCCAAAGAACACATCCAAATGGCCAACAGACACATGAAAAAGTGCTCAACATCACTCGGCATTAGGGAAATCCAACTCAAAACCTCAATGAGATACCACCTCACACCAATCAGAATGGCTAAAATTAACAAGTCAGGAAACGACAGATGTTGGCGGGGATGTGGAGAAAGGGGAACCGTCCTACACTGTTGGTGGGAATGCAAGCTGGTGCAGCCACTCTGGAAAACAGTATGGAGGTTCCTCAAAAAGTTGAAAATAGAGCTACCATACGATCCAGCAATTGCACTCCTGGGTATTTACCCCAAAGATACAAATGTAGTGGTCCGAAGGGGTACGTGCACCCTGATGTTTATAGCAGTAATGTCCACAATGGCCAAACTGTGGAAAAAGCCAAGATGTCCATCGACAGATGAATGGATAAAGAAGAAGTGGTATATATATACAATGGAATATTATGCAGCCATCAAAAAAATGAAACCTTGCCTTTTGCAATGATGTGGATGGAACTAGAGGGTATTATGCTAAGCAAAATAAGTCAATCAGAGAAAGACATGTATCATATGACCTCACTGATATGAGGAATTCTTAATCTCAGGAAACAAACTGAGGGTTGCTGGAGTGGTGGGAGTTTGGAGGGATGGGGTAGCTGGGTGATGGACACTGGGGAGGGTATGTGCTATGGTGAGCGCTGTGAATTGTGTAAGACTGATGAATCACAGACCTGTACCTCTGAAACAAATAATACATTATATGTTTAAAAAAAAAAAAAAAGATAGTAGGAAGGGAAAAATGAAAGTGGGGAAACCAGAGGGGGAGACAAACCATAAGAGACTATGGACTCTGAGAAACAAACTGAGGGTTGTAGAGGGAAGGGGGGGTGGGGGGATGGGTAGGCCTGGTGATGGGTATTAAAGAGGGTACGTACTGAATGGAGCACTGGGTGTTATACGCAAATAATGAATCATGGAACACTACATCAAAAACTAATGTATGGTGATTAACATAACATAATAAAATAAAATAAAATAAAATAAAAAGAAAGTTTCTTCTAAAGGGCATCCTGTTTGTCAAGAGAAATTTGGTGTGATGTGTAGTAGTCAATGTATCTATCAACCTCTGATGCGGGGTGAGGTGTGGGGAGAATCTTATTAAGCCAGATGCTGTCGTTCAGATACAAAGATTACTCCAGACATCCTCAAATATGAACAAAGGCCACAGACGTAGTGCCCATAAGTCCTTGAGAAAAAGCACTTGCTAGAAAATGACTCCAAACAAGATGAGTCAAAATCAAGAATTTGGGGTGAAACAAGTTGTGGTGAAAAATGGCAAGAAACACTGCATTCATTTAAATGTGAAACTAAGATGAGACAGACCAGAGAACAACAATTGCAGAAAGGAGTATGGAAGTTATACACGCTGACCTCATACAAGAACAAATGCAGCAAACATTGAACAATAGAAGTAGAGGAGGGGAGAGGAAGTATAAAGTAAGAAAAGCCACGTTAGGTTTCAAAGCAGAGTTGACGGACATTTTCTAAAATGGAAACAGTTGTAAAAAGGGTCCCAACTTCTTAATCGTTTCAAACATCTCCTCTGTTTACCTTAGAGGATTCTATTAGCAATTACATCTCTCGTGGTAAAGATGTATTTCACTGAGGGTCTGCAGTTGATTTTATTTCACTATCAATAGACGGAATCATGTTAACGGATGCTCCAATCCCCCTCCTATGGGAAACTACGAGAACATTACACCATACTCCAGACCCCTGTCCGCTGAGAGGAACATTTAGGTCAGAGATGAATCCATCTCCGGTTCACATCAGCTAACTACCTCAAACACACATTTAGTTACAAGAAGAAGCATGAAAGCTCAACTATATCCCATCTGCTGCCTTTCTCTACAATTCCTTAACTGATGTCTGATGAAGTCCAGTTTAGTCACAGGATATAAACGAGGGGAATTTAATCTATACATTTTGGGGCTGATCCTTTGACACTTAAGTCTTTGAGCAAAATCCACCGGCTATTTGTGAGACTGCTTTAACAAACTCTTAGAGCTTTTTCAAAAATGATGTTTATGTTACATTTTCTAAGTGGTAACAAAGCTGAGTATGAAAGGACACATGTTTGGATCAATATTTTGTTCTACACTGCTTGAGAAATTTTCAGCTTTGGGCAATGAAGGCAATCTAAAAAAAATATGCTGGGTCTGCTTTTTCCTTCTAAAATCTTTTCCAAAAAGCACACTTTCCTGCCCCTCAAAACATACATTCCCTCTTGATTTAATTTGCCAGAGTCTGATTTTGGGTGTTCTCATCAATTTGCACTATGAAAAAAAAAATTAAAAGAAAGATATGTTTTCCCAGTGAGCTCTCTTGGAGGCCTTTTATTCAATGGAGCTTGGGGAATCTTTTTTCCTAGATTAAAGATCTTGATGGCATGTTTCCAAAACTACACTCTTTGGGTCCTGATGAACTTAGTTTGGGTAAAAGCTTCTTGGATTATCAGGAAAAGCAGTAAGAGTCAGTGACTGTGGCATTGCTAAGTCTTAAAATGACTGCAAATGGAAATGAGATCAAGGTGACCATGGGGTTTGGGTACCTTCTATCACCATGCTTCCTGACAGGTAAGAATCCCTTAGTCCTTTGTTCATTCACTCAAGGGCAGGCAGATCATAGGCTTGAACCTGCCTTGAGCCTTTGCTGGAGAGTGGCCCCCTGGACAGAAACATTAACAGAAAGTTTCTAAGAGGATTCAGAATGCAAATGTCATTGCCACCTATTTCTGAGTAAGTCCTGAAGGAAGGAACACTTACGAGATGAAGCTTTTTTTGGCCAGTGCTTAAAAGTGTCTACTGACACATTTCCTACTAGAGTATGATTCATGTTGAAATTTTAAGAACTGGGTTTGATTGGCACGAAATAGGGACCATTCTGTGTATTTTGTGTTGCTGTTTCTCGGTAATAACATTTTGGTTGTAATACCAGCCTGACTATCTAGTTTCTTATCACCATCTAGATAGACTTTTAAATTTGGATTGTATGAAGCCAATAAAAGGATGTTTAGAGAAGACAGAACTTATACTCTGCATTGTCCCTTAGGTAGAATTTATTGAACAATAGGCAAGTACCACAAAATGAATCCACTATACACCAGATTCTAATAATATCCAGTGTCTTCTGTAGTTCAAATGATTACCTTTTCTGCGCATCCCTTGATGTCCTCTCTCCATATTGTCTGTGTTGGAATGTGTACTCATACTGTGGCCTTTACTAAAAAGTTGTATTAAACCCCTCATGCTTGATTGTCATAAAAGCTACGAAAATATGGTCTCTTTGGAGTGTAGTAGGATCATTCTAGATTAATACTAATTTATGAATTATCAGTCTCCTGCACCTTTTTATTTTTAGTTTTTAAAGATTTTATTTATTTATTTGAGAGAGAGAGAGAGAGCACGCACAAGCAGGGGGAAGGGGCAGAAGGAGAGGGAGAAGCAGACTCCCCATGGAGCAGGGAGCCCAACCCGAGGCTTGATCCCAGGACCCCGGGATCACCATCTGACCCGAAGGCAGACCCTCAACCAACTGAGCCAACCAGGCACCCCTCCTGCACCTTTTTAAAGCCTAATACCCAGATATTCCTTTCTCCTTGGGCATTCTGAATGCTTAAAGTTTTATATATATGCACATCATTGGTTGTGTGAAATGGTTGTGGCTATTGCCTTATGTTGTTCTCTCTCTGTGCTCTGTTATTGTTCAGAACTAAAGATTCTATCTATTAACATTAATGAGAAAATGTTAATAAGCACCATGGTTTCAAAACAGGTACTTTGTGGTTACAAGATGAAGGACTACTGTTAACGACAACAATACAACAAACTCACAACAGTCCACTCATTTTCCAGTAGCTCTTTTTCATGCATTATTTTGACTGAACTTAAACTAAAAATACCTGGGTTATTACCATGACCATTTAACAGATGAGAAAATTGAGGCTTGGAGTTCAGAAGCCATTTGCTTTTAGCAAAGTAGAATTATAAAATGTGCCTTTAGATGGAGTCGTTCCTATATTCGCTTTTCGTATTAATACTTTAATAAGTAACTTCTTCAGATACAAGCAATAAGATGATAATAGAGATTTCCAGATCTAATCCACAGGTTAGAACTTGGGTTAAGATCAGTTGGCAATTTGTAACCCAATTGGAATGAGCCAAAATCCTGCATATTGAAATTTCACTTCCTCATCTTTCTCCTCCGTGATCCAAGCCCTCATACTTGCCCACTCCGCTACAATGCAGAACTTCAGCATTGTTTTTCATGAAATGCAAATTGTGCCTTCCAAGCTGTGTGAGGGCTTCTGGTTGGACTCTAGTTCTGGGAGAGAAGAATGGTGGTTGACCATTTGTAAATGGTCATTATAAAAGAGTCTGATTGAAGAGCCATTCCAAATGTCTCCAAATAAACAAACATTGAATCAATATATCACGATATTAATATTCTAGGAGCCATGAGGCAAAATAATTTAATTAGACATACGAAGAATGACACAATGGTTCAAGTGGTAGTTTGTTTTTTGAAACCATTTGAGTGAGTAACAGATCTAGGTAGGCATACTTGATACCTTTTCTTCTATTAGAGAAAGTTATGAAGAATAAAATTTTAGAGGTTATCCCATCTAAAAAGAGAGAAAGTACAATATAATTAGTTAGTATATTTCTGGTTGTATTCTCACAAAAGACCCTAGATCTTTTTCAGTTATTCCACTAATGTGCCTCCCAAACTCTCATTTCATCATTTTCTCTTATTCAGGCATCTGTATAACACGGGCTTTGAAATGTCATAAAGTAGAATTCATATTATGTGCTGGTTGTGAAGGGATAAAAAGAACTTTTGTCTCAAAGCTGTCTGTGTTCTACTTCCTGATTGCTCTGGTCTATGAGAACCTAATAATTGGAATATTATTGGGTTAGACAGAGAAATCTGGGTTCTAGACCCATTCCCACCTGACTGTAGGACCTGCACATACAATTAGTCTTTCCAGACCTCAGTTTCTTCCTCTGTAAAAGGAGAAGCTTCAACTAGATTAACTCTATGGTGTCTGTGGCACCAATATATATATTTTTTCCTTCAACACTCAAAGAATCTAATGGCAACATCTGGAATTGATTCATGAAGGAAGGCGTAATCATACCATTTGCCCCCACTCCCTTTAGCCTCAAACTACTATAACTTTTCATAGTCACAGAATATCCCTTCTCAGATGATACCATAAATTCAGAAGATTACACCGGGCTTCTCTATAACTTTTCTCTAATGGGCTAAAG
Source organism: Phoca vitulina (assembly GCF_004348235.1). Lineage (NCBI taxonomy): Eukaryota > Metazoa > Chordata > Mammalia > Carnivora > Phocidae > Phoca > Phoca vitulina. Next base: position 6,254,162 of record NW_022589770.1, read on the forward strand.
GAAATTACTCCAGTTGAATTGGCATGCTTGCAAATGACTGATCTGTGAAAGCAGTGGACTTCACACAGTCTATTTTCTTTAAAAAATATATCTTAAAGGGCCCATAGCCTCCTTAGCACAATTTCACTTGTTTATGTGGCAAAGGAAAATTGCTTCTTCCTTCAGTCTAGATGGAGAACACCTTAAATGTCATAAAATGAATGTCTTCTGGGCAAATTGTTTAAAACTTCATCCTATAATGTGAAGAAGGGTGCTTTTTGACCAAGATTGGGGCAATTCTCAAAGATGAAGTTTCTGTTGATAATTTTTGGAAAATGTATTTTTTAATTTTTAATTTTGAAATAATTATATATCCACAGAAAGTTGCCAAGAAATGTCCAGGGAGACACAAATTTTTCACATGGGTTTCCCATAGACGACATGTCTAGCATATTTATAATAGATACAACAAAAAGGTGGGTATAAATACATATAAGAGCAAGGAGCCTAAAAATGTAACATATAATATACACTTAATTGTGTTACATAAAAATAGAAGTCATAACATTAAATCTCTGTACATAGTAGCTGAAGACCATTTTAAGAATAAATGATTGATGAAAGTTAACTAGTAAATAAGGAAGGACTTGAGTATTGAAGGATTAAAAAGATGTCGGAAGGGAAATATATAAAACAGTTACGTGCCCTGAGAATTCTAAATTTAAAATACATCTTGAGTCTATTATAAAGAAACTAAAAAGAGAAACAAACGAAAACATTATTAAAAAGTCATAAGAAAAAGAATTAAGAGCTGTTACTTTAGAAATTATCCAGCAAACCACAATGACTAGTCACATAAAGTCAGATAAATATGCAACAAATTGTTAACAGTGGTTTCCTTTGGATGATGGTACTTAAGTGAGTCTAACTTCCTATGTTATGTGTTTCTACAATATTCTAATTTTATTAAAGAGAGCAAATAATATTCTTGTTATCAAAGCAAAAGAGCATTTAATGAAGAATTTTTCCACTTTATTAGCTTTAGAACTTGGGTAAATGGCTCTTCAGCATGCCTCCCCCTGAAGTTGACATTGTATTCTAGTACAATGTCAAAACCAGGAGATTGATATTGGTCCAAGGCACAGACCTTACTCAGATTTCACTATTCATGTGTTTATTTGTGTGTGTGTTCAAGGTAATTATATCATATGTATAATTGTATGAAAATGTATTCCAAAAATAAAAAGATTAACCAAATTTGTATTTAGGAATTACACAAAACTTAATATAGTATTTCTCTCAAATCAATTTCTCCTATAGGAGTTCTGCTTCTAATAATAATATCTCATAGCAGATCAAACTTTCAAGTGAGAACAACTAGAGAAGCTCTGTGAAATTAAAAACAAATCTGTTTTAAGGCATCAAAGAACTACCAAGGCAGCCAGGATTTGAGAGTCCAAGATCCTGTAAAGAAGGGAAACATATTGCGGTAAGGTTGGTATTTTAGGCAACTTTTTCCCCTTGATTTATAAGGGGTGTGGGTTGATAGGCAAGGAAGCCAAACATAGAGCATCTGTTAAGGGTGAGAGATGTTGATAAGAGCTTCATTCCTCTGAGAGCTTGGAAGACAAAAATTGAAATCCAAGGCTATGGAGATATAGCCAGGAATTGAAGTGCCAAGCCCCTCAGAACACAGAAGTGCCAAGGAACCAAACAGAGCTCTCGGTTGTCTTAAGGTGAGGCAGAAATAAAAATTCAAGTTCAGGTTCTGCCAAGGAAGAGAGGTCACCAGTGAATACCCAAGGCTTTCAGGTGGGACATCTGAAGGTCTACGCCCTCGCAGTAAGGTCAAACTTGAAACAAGCCAAGCCTCAAAAATAAGGAAATTTAGTCATGAAATAACTCATGTTTGATTGGACAATGGTGATATGTGCTGTTCTATCTGCTTGACAAAATTTAAAGATGCATCTAGGTCCTGTACAATTTTTAATATGCGATGTTTGATGTTCAAACAACACCAGATATGTCATAAAACAAGACCAAATGAAGCCAGGAATAAAAACAGCCAGTAAAGGGGCACCTGGGTGGCTCAGTTGGTTGAGTATCTGACTCTTGATTTCAGCTCAGGTCTTGATCTCAGGGTCGTGAGATCAAGCCCTGAGTCAGGGCTGAGCATGGAGCCTGCTCAAGAATCTCTCTCTCCCTCTCCCTCTGCCTCTCCCACCCTTGCTCACCCCTGCTCACTCTTGCTCTCACTCTCTCTCTGTCTCAAAAAAAAAAAAACCAAAACAAACCCAAACAAACAATAAAACCAACACAAAACAAAAACAAACACACACACACACACACACACACACACACACACACAAACGGCCAGTAAAAATGGACCCACTGTTGCAGGCTTTAAAGTAACTTCAATTAACATATTAAAAAAATGAGATGAAATTATGAATAATTTCAACAGTGAAATCCATAAAAGATCAAATAGAAGTTCTGGAAGTGAAAGCACAGTAACTGAAATGAACTTGAAAGACAGATTTAACAGCAGATTGGTTATAGCCCATTTTTATTAAAAGGTATCCAGACCTAAGAAAAATAATGACTAGTATAGAAAAAAACCCAGAGACACGGAGGCATTTGAAGTGATAATGTCTGAGAATTTTCCAAAACTGATGAAAGATACTAGACTCAAAATTTAAAAAGCATTTTATACCCCAAGCAGATAAATGCCAAGAAAAATCCATCTAGGTACATCCTAGTAAAACTAATGAGACACAAAGACAAAGGGAAAAGTCCTGAAGGCAGCCAATAAAAAGGCACATTATCTGCAAAGGAGCAACAAGTCTGACATCTTAACAGTAAAAATGGAAGCCAAAAGACAATACATCTTTAAAGTGCTGGAAGAAAATAACTTTCTACCTAGAAAGCTATACACCTAGCAAGGAATTTTTTCAAGAGTGAAGGCAAAATAAAGAAATTTCCTGGCAAACAAAAACTTTCAAAAACTTGTTAGTAGTCCCATACTGTAAGAAATACTAGAAGAAGTTTTCAGTGAGACGACATATATTCCCACATGGAAAAGTGGAAATATAGGAAGTAAAGAAGAGCAACATAAAGGGTGAATACTTGAGTAAACTTTTTCAAAAAATGTAAATTTTATAAAATACCTAGGAATGTCTTTTGGACTTAAAATTTGTGAAGGATGAAAACACATGAGCACAAGAACAAAAAAGCTGTGAAGAGGGTAAATTTGGTTAAAGTGTTTAAAGACCCATTGCTTGGAAAAGGACAAAAATATGAATTTAGTCTAGATGCTATGAATGCAGGGCACATAGCATAATCTGTAAGATAACTACTTTAAAAAGAGTAGAAGAATACAGAACCAAAAAGCTAATAAAGGAAAAAATGGCCAAGAAACTGTTTAATCCAAAAGAAGGTAAGAAGGGGTGGAAAAGAAATACAGAATAGGCAGAAAAAAAGAAAAAGAGTTAGATGATGGATTCAAACCCTAAATAAGTGGACCGAACTCCAGTGATAAAAGAAAAGATGTGAGATTGCATTTAAAACAGCAATTTCATCTCTTTAGTTCCGCTTCTTCATCCTTTTATTATAGCTTTCTAAACCTGGATTCTCCTTTCTTCCTAATTTTCAAGAGAACATCCTCTCATCTCTCAGCTCTCTCTGGAATTTCCTATGCTTGGCGCAATCTTCTAATCTGTGAGACAGGATGGGGAAATGGGAGGAGAACAGCACTCTGCAGCTGTCTATGACACTTCCAGATTGAGCATGGAAAAAAATCACTTCACCTCTGTAGGTTTCCATTCATTCCTTCATCTGAAAACTAAATCTAAGGGAGCCTGGGTGGCTCAGTGGGTTAAGCGTCTGCTTTTGGCTCAGGTCATGATCTCAGGTGCTGGGGTTGAACCCTGTTACAGGCTCCCTACTCAGTGGGGGTCTGCTTCATCCTTGCCCTCTGCCCCCTCCCCCCACTCATGCTCACTCGCGCGTGTTCTTTCTCTAATAAATCAATAAAATCTTAAAAACAAAATTAAACCTATTGGAATCCATTTTCTCCTGCCTTTTTCTGCCCCAGGTTTCTTTTAACTAGCTCTGTCCCTACACCATGGGACTGAGGTTCTTGGGAAGAAAAGGCAACTGAAATTTTGTCTAGCATCCATCCCTGATCATATATTCTACACCTGCAATCACTCAGGTACAAAACATAAAGATGAACTGTGCAGCAGGAATGCAGTAAAAGGTGAAAGCCAAGTGGTAGAAGGATCTGGATGAGGCTCAGGAGAGCTGGGGTCTAGTCCTGACTCTGCTATTAATTAGCCACGTGGTACTGAGCAAGTCACTTAAATTCTTGGGCTCTTTGGTAAACACACTATTGCTATCTTCATAATTTGGGACCATGTTACACATGGTGCCCAGTGGGAACTTTGTGTTCTTCAATAACTGTATTCCTTCAGTTGGGTCTAAGATGGACTCATAGTATATAAAGTTTATTAACCACAGTATTTCTGTTCATTGAGCTTCACTCTGCTGTATGATAGGCAATGAAGATAGGGTCAGTACTCTTCCAGTTGTGAGATTTTAGATAATCCATTTAATCCTGCCTCACCTGGAAAATGAGGGTATTAGCATTTGCTCAGTTTTCCTGACCAAAGGCAATCATGAGGAAGAAAGTACGTTGTAAACTGTATAGTATTTCACAGTCATGAAGTGTTATTATTGATGTCTTTTGTAAGTAAACTCTAAAGAAGTCTACCAATGTGATCTGAGCCAGTAACAGGGAACTGGAGGCAAGAATGATGATTTCTGTTAATCAAGCACTGTCTCCACATCTTGACTCTGCCAATGAGATATGTGACAGGGTCAAGTTGGCTGGCTGAAGTGACCTTCACCCTTCCACCCCCGTCTACCCCCTCACTGGATAAGAGGTTGGAGCATATTTTTCATTTTTCTCCATATGTTTACACAAATATTTGGGGATTTAAAACAAAATAATTATTCTATACTTTGTGCTCTGAAATTTGCTTTTTTTTTTTTAAACGTAACAACATGCCTGGCAGATCATTAAAAAGCAGTAAATGAAAACCTATTTTATTCTTTTTAATTGTTGCATATTATTCCATAGAATAGAAATGCCATTAATGTTATTAAAGATACTTAAACTTATTGACAGTTAAGTTTGTTTTAGATTTTGTGTAATTATGTGGGAATATTTTTATAAAAGAGATTTCTAAGAATGTAACTGATCAAGCAAATAGTTATTACATGTAATTAGGTACATATTGCCAAATTACCTTCCAAAGGTAGAGTTCAGGTTCTCCAAATTGCACTCCCATCAACAAATCATGAAATGACGTTCCCCCCACACCCTCTTCAACGCTGTACATTATCAATATGTACATTTTGGCTTATCTATTGGGTGAGAAAATAATTCATTGGTTAACAGGGAAGTGGGACATATTTTTATATATGCTTTATATATATGCTTTCATTTCTCTTTCTGTGAATTGCTTCTTTATATACTTCATCCATTTTTTGGTTAATTTGTCTCTTGCTGATTTGTAACATTCCTATATTTTATAGATCGCTATCCCTTGTCCTTTAAATATGTTGTAAATATTTTTCCAGGCTATTACACACATTTTAATTTATTAATATCATTGTTTCATCACAAGTTTTAATTTTTCATTATTTTTTTCTTTGTGATGTCTATAAAATGTTTTCCAATGTGCTTTTCTAATACTTCTTTGTTTTGTTAGAGTTTTCGTTTTTTAGTTTTTGTGTGTGTTTTTTTTTTTTAAGTCATCTGGAATTTATTTTTGTGTATAATAGGAATTAAGAGTATAACTCGATTTTTTCCCTAAATAGGTGGCCAGTAAATAGCAAATTATTTCAACATGATTTTCTTTAATAATTTAGCTCTTTCTATTGTTGTGGAATATAGCATTTTGCATATTAAATTTCCATTGACATGAGTCTATCTCTAGAACTCTCTATTCTATTTCATTAATCTAATTGTGCAATCTTGCATTATAATGCATTTTTTCCAGTTTTATTGAGAAATAATTGACATACATCACTGTATAAGTTTAAGGCGTACAGCATGATGGCTTGATTCACATACATTGTGAAATGATTACCAGAGTAGGTTCAGTTAACATCTATCTTTTCCTACAGATACAATGAAAAGAAAAGAGAGAAGAATAGAATAAAGGAAAACATTTTTTCTCCCTGTGATGAGAACTCTTAGGATTTACTCTATTTACAACTTTCCTATACCCCGTACATCAATGCTAGTATGGTCATCCTGTTGTACATTACATGCCTCGTACATATTTCTCTTATAACGGAAAGTTTGTATCTTTTGATCACTTTCCTCCCATTGCCCCACTGCCTACACTCCCCACCCCCTTCCCTGGCCTCTCGTAACTACAAGCTTGGTGTCTTTTTCTATGAGTTTGTGTTTTTTGTTTTGTTTTGTTTTGTTTGTTTGTTTTTTAGATTCCACACGTAAGCGAGATCATACAGTATGCTTTTCTCTGTCTGACTTATTTCACTTAACATATGCCTTCAAGGTCCATCCATGTTGTTGCAAATGATAGGATTTCCTTGTGTTTTTTTATGGCTGAATAATATTCATATATATATATATATGTATATATATCACAACTTTTTTTTTATCCATTCATCTGTTGATGGACAACTAGGTTGTTTCCATGTCTTGGCAATTGTAAACAATGCTGATAGTCCTATATTTAGTTTTTTGAGGATCCTCCATACTGTTTTCCATAGTAGCTACACCAATTTACAACCCCACCAATAGTGCACAAGTGTTCTCTTTTCTCCACATCCATGCCAGGTTTTATCTCTTGCGTTTTTGACGATGGCAATTCTAACAGGTGTGAGATGATATCTTATTGTAGTTATAATGTGCATTTCCCTAATGACTAGTAATGTTGAACCTCTTTTCATGTAGCTGCTGCCCTTTTATATATCTTTTTTTTTTTTTGGAGAAATGTCTATTCAGGTTCTTTGCTCATTTTTAAATTGGGTTATTATTATTACTAATTCTTTTTTTCTTTTGCTAATGAGTTGTATAATTCTTTATATGTTTGGATATTAACCCCTTATCAGGCATATGGTTTGCAAATATTTTTTCCCATTCCATATGTCTTTTCACTTTGTTGGTGGTTTCTTTTGCTGTGTCGAAGCATTTTAGCTTGATGTAGTCCCACTTGTTTATGTTTTATTTTGTTGCTTGTGCTTTAGGTGTCATATCCAAAATTCATTACCAAGACCCCATTCAAAGAGCCTTTTCCCATGTTTTCTTCTAGGAGTCATGGTTTCAGGTCTTACATTTAAGTCTTTAACCCATTTTCGATTCATTTTTATGAGTGGTATAAGAGATGGGTCCAGTTTCACTCTCTTACTTGTGAATATCCAATTATTACAGCACCATTTATTGAAGATACTGTTTTTTCTCCATTGAGTATTCTTGGCTCCCTCATCAAAGATTAGTTGACTATGCTTGGGTTTATTTCTGAGCTTTTGATTCTGTTCCATTTGTCTATTTGTCTGTTTTTATGCAGTACCATATTGTTTTGATGACAGAACTTACAGTATAGCTTGAAATCAGGAAGTGTGATATATCCTGCTTTATTCTTCTTTCTCAGGGATTTCTTTTTTTTTTTTTAAAGATTTTTTTTTTTATTTATTGACAGAGACAGACAGCGAGATAGGGAACACAAGCAGGGGGAGTGGGAGAGGGAGAAGCAGGCTTCCCGCCGAGCAGGGAGCCTGATGTGGGGCTCGATCCCAGGACTCTGGGATCATGACCTGAGCCGAAGGCAGATGCTTAACGACTGAGCCACCCAGGTGCCCCTCGGGGATTTCTTTAGCTATTCAGGGTCTTTGTGTTTCCATATAAATTATAGAAGTGTTTTTCCTGCTTCTGTAAAAAAGTCATTGGAATCTTGATAGGGAATGCATTGAATCTACAGATGGCTTTTGCTAGCATTGACATTTTATCAATATTAATTCTTCCAATCCATGAATATGAGATACCTTTCCATTTCTGTCTTCTTTGATTTCTTTCCTCAATATCTTCTAGTTTTCAGTGTAGAGATCTTTCACCTTTTTAGTTAAATTTATTCCTGTTTTTATTGTTTTTAATGCTATTGTAAATGAGATAGATTTATTTCTTTTTCAGAAATTTTATTGGTAGTGTATAGAAATGCTACTGATTTTTGTATGTTAATTTTGTACCCTGCAACTTTACTGAATTCATCCATCGATATAACAGTTTTTGCTTGAGTCTAGGATTTTCAGTGTATAAAATCATGCTGTCTGCAAATAGACACAATTTTACTTCTTCCTTTCCAATTCTGATATCTTTTTTATCTTGCCTGATAGCTCTAGCTAAGACTTCCAGTAGTATGTTGCATAGGAATGGTGAGAATGGGCACTTTTTCCTGATCTTAGAAGAAAAGCTTTGAGCTTTTCATCATTTGATATGATGTCAGATGTGTGCTTGTCACATGTGGCCTTTGTTCCGTTGAGGTATGTTCCCACTGTACCTACTCTGTTGAGAGATTTTATCATGAATGAATGTTCAGTTTTGTCAAATGCTTTTTCTGCATCTATTGAGATGATTGTTTCTTTTCTTTCATTCTATCAATGTCATGTTTCACATTAATTAATTTGTGTACGTTGAAACATCATTGTATCCCAGGGATAAATCCTACTTGATTATGGTGAATGATGCTTTTAATATGCTGCTGATTCAGTTTGCTAGTGTTTGCTCGTGTTTTATTGAGAACTTCCACATCCATATTCATCAGGGATATTGGCCTGTAGTTTTCTTTTCTAGTGTCATCTTCTGGTTTTGGTATCTGGGTAATGCTGGCCTTGTAAAATGAGTTTGGAGTGGTCCCTCCTCTTCAATTTTTTGGGATAATTTGAGAAGGATTGGTGTTAATTCTTTAAACGTTTAGTAAAATTCACCAGTGAAGCCATCTGGTCCTGGGCTTTTCTACATTGGGAAATATTTCATTCTGTTGCAATTTCTTTACTGGTAATTGGTCTATTCAGATTTTCCATTTCTCCTTCTCAGTCTTAGTATGTTGTATGTTTCTAGAATTTTTCCATTACTCCTGGGTCATCCAGTTTGTTAGTGTATACTTGTTCATAGTAGCCTCTTATGATCCTTTGAAGTTCTGTGGTATTAGCTGTAATATGTCCTTTTTCATTTATAATTTTGTTGATTTGGGTCCTTTCTCTGTTTTTCTTGAGTAGTCTAACAAAGGGTTTGTCAATTTTGTTTATCTTTTCAAAGAACCAGCTCAGCTTTGTTATTCTTTTTTATTTTTCTGTTCTCTATTTCATTTATTTTTGCTCTAATCTATTATTTCCTTCCTTCTGCTAACTTTGGGCTCAGTTTGTTCTTCTTTTTCTAGCGCCTTAAGATGTCAAATTAAGTTGTTTATTTGGGATCTTTCTTGCTTCCTAAAGTGGGTGTTTCTTTTTACAAATTTCCCTCTTAGTACGCCTTTGCTGCATTTTCATTAAGTTCTGGTATGTTGTGTTTTCATCTTCATTTGTCTTAAGACATTTTTATTTTCCCTTCAATTTCTTCTTTGATCCATTGATAGTTCAAGTCAGTGTTGTTTAATTTCCATGTGTTTGTGAATTTTCGTTTTCCTCTTGTTTTTGTTTTCTAGTTTCATGCCATTGTGGTCAGAGAAGATACTTGGTATGATTTCAATCTTTCTGAATTTGCTAAAATTTGTTTTGTGACCCAACATATGATCTATCCTGGGAGATGTTCCATGTGTGCTTGAGAAGTATGTGTATTCTGTTATTATTGGACCGAATGTTCTATACATGTTTGTTAGCTTCATTTGTTCTGTAGTGTTGCTCAGATTGATGTTTCCATATTGATTCTCTGTCTGAATGATCTATCCATTGTTGAGAGTGGGGTATTAAAGTCCCCATTTATTATTGTATAAGTGTTTATTTCCTCTTTTAGCTCTTTTAGTTTTTGCTTTATATAATTAGATGCTCTGATGTTGGACACATAGATACTTATAATTGTTATATCTTTTTGAAATATTGACCTATTTATCATTATATAAAGACCTCTTTGTCTCTTTTTCCCACTTTTATTATTTTTAAGATTTATTTATTTATTTTAGAGAGCGAGAGACAGAGTGGGGGGAGAGGCAGAGGGAAAGGGAGAGAATCTCAAGCAGACTCCCTGTTGAGTGTGGAGCCCCACATAGGGCTTGATCTCACTACCCTGAAGTCATGACCTGAACCAAAACCAAGAGTCAGACACTCAACCAACTGATCCACCCAAGTGTTCCTCTTTTTACCACCTTTAACTTAAAGTCCATTTTGTCTGATATAAGTATACTTACCCCTAATTTTTTTTTTTTTTTGGTTAGCATCTGTTTGAAATGTCTTTTCCCATACTTTCACTCTTGGTCTATGTATCTTTCAGGCTAAAGTCTCTTGTAGGCAGAATATTGTTGGATCTTATATTCTATCCATTCAGCCATTCTATGTTTCTTGCTTAGAGTATTTGGTCCATTTATGTTTAAAGTAATTATTGATAGGTATGTGCTTATTGCCATTTTGTTAATTGTTTTCTGGTGGTATTGTTGATCCATTGTTTCTTGTTTCTTATCCTGAGATCTTTTTTTTGTTTGTTTGTTTGTTTTTGATGTCTTTTGGTACTAGTATTCTGTGATATCTTTGTTGTGTCTCTAGTGTAATTGCTATAAGAGTTTCCTTTGTGGTTACCATGGTGCTTATATAAGAAATCTGAAACTTATAACACTCTGTTTTAATCTGATAACCGGTTAACTTGAATAGAATTTGTATACTTTACACTTTTACTTCTTCTCCCTCTCACATTTTAGATTATTGCTGTTACAATTTACAAGTTTTTTTTTTAATATTGTGTAACTAATAACAGATTACTGCATTTATAGTTATTTTTGCTGTGTAGGTTTTTGTTTTGTTTTAAGCTAGAGTTGTGAGTTGCACCACTATTACCATATTGCAGATTTATGAACATATATTTACTTTATCTGTAATATTTATATTTCTTTTGTATGTTTTTGTGATGTTAATTGGTGTTCTTTTACTTCCATTCATTTCTTATAAGGCAGGTCTCCTTCAGCTTTTGTTTATTTGGGAAAGCTTTTATCCCTTCTTTGTTTCTGAAGGACAGCTTCGTCAGGTATAGAATTCTTGGCTGAGAGTTATTTTCTTTTAGTATTTTGAGTTTTATATGCGCAGCAATCCCATTCTCTCCTGGCCTGAAAATTTCTGTTGAGAAATCCTCTTGGTTTTATGAGAGTTCCCTTATATGTAACGTCTCTCTTTTGTCTTGCTGCTCTTAAAATTCTTTGTCTTTGACTTTTGACAATTTAATTATAATGTGCCTTGATGTAACCTTATTCACGTTCAACTTCTTTGGAATCCTTTGGGTCTCATGGATCTGGATGTTCATTTCTATTTCCAGGGTGGAAGTTTTCAGCTATTATTGCTTCAAAAATATTTTCTGTCCCTTTCTTGTTCTCTTCTTCTTTTGGAATTCTTACAATGTAAATATTCTTTCTTTTCATTGTGTTCTATAATTCTCTTAGGCTTTCTTCACTCTTTTTCCTTCCTTTTTTTTTCTTTTTGTTCCTCTGTGTAATTTCTAATGCCTCATTCTCCAAGTTGCTGATTTTTTTCTTGGGCATGGTTGAGTCTACTTTTGAAACTCTCTATTGGATTCTTTAGTTCAGTAATTGTAGTTTTCAACCCTATGATTGATCGATTTACTTATTGTTTGATGATTGCTATTTCCTTGTCAAACTTGTCTGTCTTTCTTTTCTTCTAGTTTCCTAGACTTCTTTAGAAGGATTATTCTGAATTCTTTATCTGACAGTTTATACAATTCATTTTCTTTAGGATTAGTTGTTGGAGTTTTATTAGTTTCTGTTGGTGGTGTCATGCTTATCTGATTTTTTATGATCCATGATTCCTTATATTGGTATCTGCACATTTGAGTAATGGGGCTCTTCTTCCAGACTTTGCAGTTTTACTTTGGCAGAGACAGTTTTTCACCAGTCCGCTCAGTTTGGGTTTCTGGGTGTGTGTGCTGATAAAGTCTTTGGGCAAACGGCATCTGCTATTATGGTCTATTTTTGGGTGGGGCACCTGTTTGAACTCTGAGAATGGGAATGGGGGTATGTACTGTTGGCTGAGAAGAGTTGAATAGGACTACTGGCTTTGTTCCTTACCCAAGTGAGGTTGTAGGAAAGGCTCTACAGTTGTCTGAATTCTCTGGTTAGTCTTACTGGATGGTCAGGATGGGGTAGTGTTTTAGTAGTAGATGGGTATAATAATTAGCTTCTCTGACTTTGAAGGGCATCAAGTCAAGGCCCAGAGCCTATACAGTTCATTGTTTGAGAGCCTGAATTAGGCTTGAGTGTGCTCTGAGTTCCCTGGTCAGGTGAGGCCCCTGGGTTTTGCTCTGCAGATGGGGGAAGCCATGGCTGTGTTCTCTGTTCCAGTACCACTGTACGTAGGGCAGTTGGATGGGCTATTCAGCTTCCCCCGTGCCCTGGTTAGGTTCCCTGGATTTGATTCTGCAGATGAGTAAAGCCACAGCTTGATATTACTACTTGGGCACTGCAAGTATGAACTCGGTCTGCCAAAATCCATGTGGTGATTGTTGCAAACTCCTCCCTTCTCTGTCACAGTCAATTCCCAGTGGCTATGCCTTACAGATTCCCCTGTAATCCCTTTATTGTGAGATCAGAGTAGGGGCTCCCACAAAGCAACCCACAATGCTGGGAGAGGCTGATTGTCCTCTTGGATTTTTTTCCCCTCCTGGAAGAATTGGCATCTTGGGAGAGACCTCTCTGTGTGGTGTTGTGTTGTCCTAGGGGAGGGCAATGTGGTCAATGTGTACCCTTACCCTTCTAATGCAGTTTGCCTTGGTCTCTGGGGTGCAGGGGGTTGCTTCAGCCTCACCCCAGGTGCTAGGATTCTTTCAACGGTGTCTTGTTCTTGAATAGATGTGAGTAGTTCTTCTTGTGAGGAGTAGCAAAGTCAGGAATGACCCATGTAGCCGTCTTGGTGATGTCAGTTTCTATAATGCAGTTTTAATTATGTATCTTTTCTTCTTGAGATTTAAAAAAAAAAAACCTTTTCCTAAATTAAATACTTTTTTTCTATTTCTTTAGGTAATTTAAAAATTTCTCCTTCAATCTCTCCATTTCATGGAATTATAGATTTCCTGATGTTGAACTATCCTTGTATTTCGGAGAAAAATCTTATTTCATTGCGATCGCTATCATACAAAGCTGGATTGGATTTTCTTATACTTTAAGGTTTTTTCCTCTATGCACATAAATGAGATTGACCTAGTTGAAGTATACCCTTCCAAGTCTTCCTCTATACATCTCCATAAATGTCCTTACACATTTTGATATAAGGATTATGCTAGATTTTTGTATTGAGCTGAGAAGCTTCCCAACTTTTTATATACTCTGGAGGCATTTATACAACATAGGAATTATCTGTCCTTTGAAAGCTAGGTAGACCTTACCCATTACTTTGCTTGGGCTAACTCGAATTTTACAGATAGATTTTATTTCTATTGTGATTATGATTACATTTTTAGCCACTTTATTTATTTATTTATTTAAGACTTTATTCATTTATTTGACAGAGAGAGACAGCGAGAGAGGGAACACAAGCAGGGGGGCGCTGGAGAGGGAAAAGCAGGCTCCCTGCCAAGCATCCCAGAATGCTGGGATCATGACCTGAGCTCAAGGCAGACGTTCAATGACTGAGCCACCCAGGCGCCCCTAGCCACTATATTTAAACATATTTGCTTGGTTTTGAATTTTTTTTTTAATGTTTTATATGTAAATGTTGTTAAGGCTTGCCGATTCACTAGCTACTGGATCTCTGTGAATAGCACACTATGACCTTAGCACTTCCGTATCAATTACATCACAAAAAGCAGATTCACTGCAAATAACAACTAAAAACTCAAAATCTTGATCATGTTTCATGTTTGGCAGGAATCATTTATTTTTTTTTCTCTTACAAATCTAATATAAAATTTCAAATGTATATTTAGGAGAAGGATGAAATGCTGGTGACCAAAATAGAGTCCTTCAGATGATTCAGGCTGCCTTATCTCAAAGCATGACCATCAGGAATGAGAAGCTGTAGACAAATATTTAATTACTTAAAAATAATTGTGTGCCTCATCCCTCTTTTTTAAATCACAGAAGCAATGAATATTATTAATAAAGTAGAGCATACTAAGAAATAACAAAGAAAAAAATGAGTTAATTCACCCTAAATCCATCACTCAGAGGAAAATCATTTACTGTACAATCTGCCAGAACTTTTGTGCAAGTTAAACCCACAAATACATTTAACAAGTGTTCATTTTAGGTGTACGAGTGTGTTTGTAACCTGCATTTTTCATTTACCATTATGAACATTTTTCCAGGTCAGTAAATACAGACCTGCCTCATAACGGCCACCCACTATTCCATTGTATGAGTCATTACAATTTATATAGTCATACTCCTATGTTTGGACATTTACGTTGTTTCTAATTTTTCACTCCTTTAAACATGCTGTGACAAAAATAATTTGAAACATTCTGTCTTAAATATTTGGTGCTAATTATATAGTGGGTCTGTGTGAAAGGAGATATGCAGGGTATGAAGAGCTCTGAGTCCTGAAGTCAGCTGATGTCATCCGTTTTACTTTACGCTTTATAACTGCCATTTTATAAGACAACAACAACAACAAAAAAATCCTAGATGATAACAATCCACTCCCTGTATCTAGAACCTTAAGATGAGATTAAAGTTGGGCAAACGTGTCCAGAGCTGCTCCCTGCCCCCAATTCCACATCCTACATTCTTTTATTGTATTTAATACCATCTGGCCTTATTTTTATATCATTTTTTCTTTTTTTAAATTTTTGCTTTTTTATTGATTTTGATTATTTATTTATTTGAGAGAGAGGGAGAGACAGAGAGAACATGAGACGGGGTGAAGGGCAGAGGGAAAAGCAGACTCCATGCTGAGCAGGGAGCCCCAAGCGGGGCTTGAACCAGGGATTCCTGGATCATGACCTGAGCTGAAGGCAGACGCTTAACCGACTGAGCCACCCAGGTGCCCCTCATTTTTTTCTTTTTATAAATTAAGAGGTAAACAAAATTCAAAGCAGGGGTTTGACATACCCAGAGCATTAGCAAACAAGTAATTGAGTGTTTGCCTTGTGGGGTTGCTAAGAATAATAATGGGTCAGGGAGCTAATATTTATTGAGTGCTTCCTCTGTGCCCAATTTTGTATATTCATTGTTTTACACAGTCTTCAGGATACCTCTGCAAAGTTGATGCTCCAGATGAGGAAACTGAGTTCCAGAGAGGTTCTGTGACTTAACCAAGATCAAACCTAGTGAGTGAGTAGAGTTGGGCTGGAACTCAGGACTGCTTGGCTTCATCACACAGCCTTGATGTGGAGAAACACGGTCCCTGCCCCTAGGTTATTCACTCAATGGTGGGATACTAAGGAAGTTGTGTCCTCGCCATGATTCACTGGCATGCACACTTCTGTGCCTTGTCTATTTACTCCTTTCTAGTTTTGAGGAGGAAACCCAGGTAGTTCTCTACAACAAAGAAATGCTATTTTAAGAAGAACTTACACTGAAACTATTACAACGAAAATACGTTATGCGTCAAGAAAATGCGTGCCGACAAAACCCACCTGCTGTAGCCGATGATGCATTCCTGGGGGATAGGCTTTTTCAAGAATTACAAACACAGTTTTAAAAATTAGCCAATCACATGCAGTCACCAAATACTCAATGATGAGAATAAAAACAACAAAAATAAACAGTAAAAAAAAAAGAAAAAGAACAATTTACTTCCCTCCCTCCAAGGCTGAAAAGGAACGGGGGCTGATCAGTAGCCTTTGGATTGTTTTAAAAGGATCAGTACATTTTAAGAAGTTAGTATGTTAGGGTTCCTGGGATGGGGATGTCTTAGGGTCTTGAGTCCTCAATATTTGTTTGTTCACCTCTTCAGATCTTTCCGCTTGAAGGAAATGGTGTTATTTAGCTGGAAGAAGACATGCCTTGTAAGCAAGACAATAGCCTCTTCAAGTTCTATTTGAGAAGCAAAACAAAAACACACATGAGACTGTTTCTTTTTTTTCCTATTAAACTCTAGGAATCGGAAATAATCCCACCCAGGGGGAATTACAGTGAGAATTTTTTTTTTTAAGATTTTTGAATTTATTTGACAGAGATGTATCAAAATCTGTAATACGACGGAAAGAGCAGGAAACTGAAGTCTAGATGTCTCAATTTCATGCCCTCCCCTGAATAAACATGTGAACTTGGGCAAATGCTTTAACCTGTCTGGACCTCAGGTTGTTTATCTAGGCATGGGGAAAAATATTTGCCCCACCTACCACTTAAGATTGCTAATGACAATGAAATTAAATAACACTTGTGAAAGCCATCTGTGAAATGTTGAGTGCCATATAAAATTTGTTATTATTGTTACAGTTGATATTATTAGCCTCACAATGCCTGATATAACTGGGTGCTTGGTTCCAACTTGTTTTCGTTGTTTTAGTAACATTCCCTTAGCAAAGAGCCATAGTTTGGGAGCTCTGTGCTGTCAGGCTGGCACATTACGGGAACCCGTTGAAAAGTGATGGCTGATAACCGAAAAGAGGAATGTGAGAAATTTGTGGGCTGCTCACCTCCAGCCTGAATTTATCCTTCCCGCCCAGCCGGCCAGATTCTCTCTTACAGCTATGACCCTTCTGTGTCAACCTGTCAGAAAAGGAGACAAGTGAGAGGGCTCTTCAGACTCAGATCAGTATTCAAAACCCACAAATATACACCAAAAGAGCCAAAGCCACGATGATGGCAAAGCATAGGTCACCGGGTCTTCGATGCGGTTTGTTTGGGGTGTGGGCGTGGCTTAGAAAGACCTCCTGTCTCAGGTAGCCGGGCCTGGAGACGGGGGCCCCGCGTCCCCTTCTCGAGAGGAGGTCGGGGGCCTGGGGCAGAAATTAAGAGAATGGGTTCTGCCCTCTTATACTCTCCGCAGTCTCCCGGAGGGTTAGCCAGAGACACCTGATGCAGAATTCAACACCTGATGCAGAATTCAACACCTGCTGCAGAATTCGACCCCCGAAGCTGGTTCTGAAATCCCATACAGTAAGAATACAACCTGGCCAGGTAGCAGATGCGCTCCTGGGCTCGGGCCCAAGAAAGGTCCACACGCTCAGGGAAGGGCCAGGCTTGTGTGGTCCCAGGGCCGCGCGGGGTTTATGCGGAACGGCCCTGCTGCCCTCTTTCTCTTCAATGACATGCTTGGCCTGCCTTCCCTCCTCTTCCCTCCTCCCGTACATTCCTTTCTCCCCTCATCCTTACACTTCACTCTTCGGGATCTCCTTTTCTTTCCTCTTTTGATTCCCGTCACTTAGTGGATGCACACATTGATGCAACTGTGCTAACTGCTTTCGGTTGCATTTTCCTTATCCGCAAAACCAGAATAAGATACTCACTAGAGGCTGGGTGCTTATTTCATACGTCTTGGCTCCCTCCCCTCCCTGACCCTGTCCTCTCCGCCTCTTATCTTTAAACGCTCTCATTTTTGGTCAGCAGGCTTGGCTGGGATAGAGCCCAGAGGGCACCGGGCGGCTCCTGGAGAGAAGGTAGGTGAATCTTTTCATTTTTCCCTCTTGTTTGCCTTTCCTTTTTTTCTTCCTCCTTTCTGTCTCTCCCTCTCTTCCTGATGTGCAGGGCTCTCTCCCACCCACTTAGCTTTATGCTTTCAGAAGTCACCTTGGAGCATCCTGTTTTAGGAGCTGTCCACCCCTCCTCCACTCCTGAGGCAAGCAGCGTGGCTTTCGAGAGCGCAGGGCTTTCAGCATTCACGACAGGCCTTCATTTATCTGGATGCTCATACCATTGATGCTGAACCCCAGGCCGTCACAAAGGCAGAGAAGGATTTGATGGTCTAAATCTCTTCCCATGCTCCATTACATCTCGTCTTGACGGATGCAGCAGAGGTCTTTACCTTCTTAGGAGGGGACCTGCCAGACCCTTTGACTCCTGACACCAAAGCTAACTGCCGACCCCTCGAGGCTGCCTTAGTATGAGTTCAGTGGAACTGCAGAACGTTGGCCATTTGTATGCACCATAGGGAAAGTAGGTTGGATTTTACTGAAACTATTCAAGTGTTCCGGGAGATATGGTCAGCTGGGAATGGTGTAACACTGAATTGGAAAGTGAAGGGGCCGAGCTGGCTGGGACCACTCAGCCCTTGTTCATTCTGTGCTTTCAGCACGGGCAAGGTGCCGAACTGGGTGCCAAGGACACGATGATGGACAAGGCATCGACTTTGCTCCTGATGGTTTACAAGCCAATGGAAGAGCAAGCACGTAAATGGGCCGTCTTTCTACCTGGACTAGAGTTAAACACAGGATTTGGAGAGAACATGTTCTTTACCTATATTCCAGATAAATCTAGGGTTTGGGGGACATACCTAGTGGTGGTGAACAGCTATCCCAGTGTGGGCCTTCCTAAGGAGAAAGGCCAGACTTGAATCTAAAGGCGAATGAGAAGTTAGATTTGAGAAGGTCCTGGGCCAGGGGCAAGAGAATCTCCCAGCCTAACAGAGCAGCACGTTGCAAGACTAGGATGCGTGCACATGAGCCTTCCGGTGGTTCTGTTTGGTGGGGTTGGTGAACGTGGAGGCAGGGATTGGCCGGAAGTGCAGCTAGAGAAGGAAACGGAGGCCAGGAAGACTTAATGGTCCTGCTAAGGTATTTGGATATTTTCCTGTAGGCATTAAGGAACCCTTAAGCCCTCTTAAACAGGGAGAAAACCTGACCGGATGTGTAACTTTAGAAACCTAGCTCCTAACTTCAATGGGATCGTTGCTCAGAGGAGAGCAAGACTGGACACAACAGTCAGAATGGTGGTTTTCACTCTGGCTGCACCTGGAATCTCCTGGGGAGCTTTAAAAAATACTGTTGCCTCTGTTCCACCCACAGAGACTCTGATATAATTGGTCTGGGAGGTAGCCTGGGCTTTGGAAATTTTTAAATGCTTCCCAGGGGATTCTAATTTGCAGCCCAGGCAGAGAACCACTAATTTAAGAGGTGGGGAAATGGAGGTGGCTGAGGGACGTTAGATGTGTCAGGCTTGGGCAGGACCATTCCCCAGGGCTTCCTTACAAAGTGTTTTTTTTTTTTTTTTCTTCTAGAAGTGGTTAGGAGGTCAAGTCTTGAACTTGATGGCTGGTTCTCAAGTGACTATGGGGGAGCAGGGAGCCTCCGAGTTCATCAGCACCAGGCTTGAGACATTGCTGCTGGGAAGCAGCAGAATCTCAAGAATGAACTGACTGGTGACAGCAGGGGGCGGGGGGCGGGGGGGATGGAAATGAACAACTTAAGCAAAGTATAAGCTGTTTTTGAATTAGCACACACGTACCTCTCCCCCCACCCCCCATTTCGTCTACATTTTGCTTTAATTTTCTTCCTCAGATGGATTGGGATTGGACAGAAAGAGTCTAAATAAACTGCATTGGAAGTTTTATATTTAGCCTGTCTGAACTCTGGCTAATTTGTGAACACCATCACCAACAAAAGCAGCGTTTATTTTAAACTCGAGAAAGGGTTTATTCAGTTTGTTTCTTTTGTTTTTCCATGCATTGTTTTCCTGCCTCCGAGAGAGCTCCAGGCCACACTGTGCAGTCCGCATCCCCCCCCTCCCCGCCGTCCCATTCTGTTTAGCCCTTCTAAGAATTACTCAACCCGAGAACACTGAGAACATTGGGGCAGGTCCCAGCCCCAGCACCGTGGCGTTAACCCCTCCATGCACAGAGGGGGCTCTCCGGGCTTGGCAGCAGAGGCTGGACCCGGGGATGCTATGCTCCCACGGGGCCCCTGGTATCTGCCTTGATGGTGCAGCTTAGGGGTTAAACGCAGTTTGCAATTTCCAAAAAAAAAAAAAAAAAAAAGCCTGATTTGTCAAAAGAGGCTCCCGAGGAAGAACATGCGAGTCTGAAATGGTGTGCAACATCTGAGAAGGTGGGAGTGCACGCCCAGGGCCCTCGAAAGCTCGGATTTGGGCCCGGAATCAGGAGAAAGACTCTATTGGGGTTTCTCCGATCCCCATCAACTTCTAAGCCTTCCTGTTGAAATCCCTGACAGTGCCCTTGACAGCCTGTTATTATCTTACAATAAAATCTGTCCCCAACCCCCTGGTCCTGCTGCTCCCCCAGTTTCCAAAAAGGTGTCGAATGGTGAACCGTTGGGGGGCATGGAGAGTTACAAAGCAGATTCTAGAAGTTCCTGCGGACTTGACTCTTTCAGGGGGCTGCGTTAGGCTCAAACTCTCTCATTTTATTTTATTTTTTTCATTTTCACCGGAGTGGAATTAACCACAGCAAGAGAGCGAACGCCTCCAGGTTTACGGTTGTGTGGCTTATTGTGTGTATATCCTATAAAACCAAAAACCATATGGAGAATTCTGCTTTCTTGGCTTTTTGTGCGTGTGTACCAGGAAGTAGTAAAATGTTTTGAGGTGCTATTAAGTCTTTAAGTTACAAAATCAAGATTCCACCTTAAAAATTTTCCATACTGTATGTTGTTGCCTAGCCTGGGGGGGCTGAGTGCCTGCCAAATATCTATCAGAGAGTGATTTATGATATATGATACGCTCCCCAGCCCAAGTGGAGACTGTGTCGTTGAAACATGAGAAAGGGGAGGCCTTGCTCTCTCTCTCTCTCTCAACCATCATGACTGGTTTCTGTTAGGCTTTTCTGAGAGCGCACGCAGTCTAAAACGTGCCGCATTTTATAGCACCAAAACTGAGGCAAGAAACAAAACACAATCCAGCTAAAGAAAACCTTCATTTTTCTTTGCCCTGTGTTAGGGGGTCATTTTTACTTCTAATGACGGCTGTTTTGTCCTCCAATCACCACCCCCCAGCTCCGTGGCTGCTCATCTCAGGAGCTCTTAAAGAAAATAGAACAGTGCTGTGCTGGCAATTAAAATATTTAAAAATGAAACCTCAACTCCATGTTTTAAATGTTTCATGCGCTTTCCAGTCTACTATGACTAAGACTATATTGTGATTTTGGGTGTTTTCTGTTCTGCAAATGTTTCCTTTGCAGCTGTGAAGAAGTACATCTCCCATATGGCTCTCGGGGCACTTTTCAGTTTGCTTAGATAAAGCAATATGGACCTAAAAAAAAATTTAAAAGGCAGTCATTTTTTTCCTTCCTACCAAGATCCTTTTGGCCTCTGACTTGATATTTTAATGAACTGCAATTTAAAGCACAGTGTAGTTTGCTCTCAAAAATACTGTGAGTGGGGATATTGCTACAGGTTATTGAGAACGCCTCTTAGTGAAGGCTGAGATATTTGTTGATGTTGATGTGCACTGCTTGTTTTTTAAATGCATACTTGGGTTTCCAGGTTCTCTTCCATCATTATTATTTTTCGAGGTCTACATGTTCTTTGAAAACATGATTTCTAACAGCTCCATAATTTATGACAACATCATGATATATGTAACTGTTTCCTTATTATAGAACATTCAGGGCATTTCCATTTTTAATGGAACTGTCATTATAAATAACAATGTGATAAATAACTGGCTATGGAGTTTTGGCCGTATTTCTGTTTGTTTTGTTAGGACAGATATTCCATTAATTGGCATGACTAGGTCAAAAATTGTGAACCTATTTTAACCATCTTGCTATGTATTTGCACCTGGGTTTAGAAAGTCTACACGGCATTTTACTACCACTGCTCTCGGTTGAGTTTGCGACAAGCTCATCCTTATATTCTTCAGTACTCTGGTGGTTGGTGGTTATTTTTAAAATCTTTGGCAGTTCAATATATATAAAATGATAAAATTAATTTGAATCAGCATTATTTTAATCATTAAACCAACGTATCTTTTTCTCTTGTGTGCAGTGCATGAATTTTGAGCTTTTAGTGAGTTGGTTTAGGAAGCTTTCCCCAAACCCACATTTGGTATATTAGACATTTCTTTTGAAACCTCTCAGACTACACATGTCCCTTTGACAGCCTGGGAATTAACTTTCTTTTAGAGCCGCTGAGTACTGTATGGAAATCTAGCCAGAACTTGAACAAGTGGTACCAACACGTAGGGTATCTTAAGCCTCCCAAGTCAGTCTAACTCAGGACCTACCTCGTCTACCCAGCACAAGCCAGTCTCTCGTAAGGACTGTGAAAGTCTTTCTTTTGTGGTAGCATTCCTCCACAGGTGTGTGTTAATGGTCCGGAGAGACTGGGGCAGACTGCTTTTTGTTTTTGATTCTGCTTATGAACTTGTAACCCATTTGACAAACAATGCTTGAACTTAGGATGCTTTAGATAATGCATTTTTGGATCATCTTTACCTGCCTTTTTTTTTTCTTAAAGATTTTATTTATTTGAGAGTGAGAGAGAGAGAGAGAGGAGGGGGAGGGACAGAGGGAGAGGGAGAAACAGAATCCCCACTGAGCAGGGAGCTTGATGAGATGTGGGACTTGATCCCAGGACCCTGGGATCATGACCGGAGCCCAAGGCAGACACTTAACCAACTGAGCTACCCAGGCGCCCCTCAACTTTACCTGTCTTACGACAAAACTGAAGACCTCTGGGATTTTCTTTAATATACAGGATTATTGCCAGGTCATCCTTACTACTTGGTTGAGAGGCTGAAAGTGGTAGTTGGAGCCATTTTAAAGCCATTCCTGGGAATGCTTCTCAAATTCCCCCTGCTTTTCTATCTTCTAGGTTACCATTTATTGAGCACCTATTGCATACCTTTCACACTTGGTCTCGTTTCAGCTTCACTACCATCCAATGGAGTTTTGTATAATGATCCATTTTTATAGGCAAAAATAACCTCAGATAGATTAGGTCACCTCCCCACAGATAAAAAAGATTATAAGTGGTAGCTGGTAAATGCACAGAGGTTCAAATCCCTGTTTAGTAATTATACAGAAGCTGTAGGAATAGACATGCCAAGGCTCTTGAGTAAACTACTGAGTGACTCAGGAAGACAATTGGGTGATCTTTTCATTATTAACATGCAGGGAAACTCTTCCCTGCTCCCTGAAGAACATATATCACAGTGTTTTAAAGTCATTTTTCAAACGTAATTGCTTCATATGTAATCATTAAAGTCTCAAACATAACATTTCTTAGAAAGTCTACAAACTCTGGAAGGATTGCCGAAATTTACACAGTGACCTCAGGCTATTGAATGTATCCCACAGCTTTGATTGAACACCTTGAATTTCTGTGCACATGTGTCTTGCAAATTCTTTTGCTTTGTGGCTTAGTAGCAAGGCATTTACCCTCTAAGCAGTGCCCATAAAAACAGGGGTTGATCATTTATGGAAGCTGACCATGGAATATACTAAAGGTGCTTCAAGGACATGCTTTTAGTGTGTCCACACTCGGAAACCTATAGTTCAACTTCCCAGGGGCTCAGGATTTTAAGGATCAGGCTTCCTAGCCTCTTCAGTTTCTGCAAGCTGAGATAACCTGTTGCTCTTTTTGAATATAAATAGACTGTATTAGGTATTAAAAGAACTACCCAAGGGTTTCCCCCCCTTTCTCATTTTGGTGTTTGCATTGGCAGCGGAAGTCTTGAGCTTGGAGACCTGGAAGGCAGTGCCCGCAAACAAACATCCTGTGGACAAAATCGTCGAGCCGGCACTCCGTGTTCCAGGATGATTGACAGGAAGCAGGGTGTGCAGTGGGGACGGAGGATGGACACGCTGAGCACGGTGGCTTCCAGTTCCCCCGAACAACAGCCAGGCTCCCAGGGAACATCACACATTCCCTTCTCCATCTACCGGCGTGGAAATTTGAATGTCGATTGTGGTGGTAGTTAGGAGGATATGGGCTGGGCAGGAGGTGAAGAGAACCTAGTACTCAACCCAGCAACTACAGACAAAGAATCGAAACCTTTTGATAATGCTCCCATTTGAGCAACAGGAGCAAGGAGATACGCAGAGATCGGGGAGGATGGCTTGAATCAGACAGTGGCAAAAAAGAGTCATCCACAGCCATTATGACCGAAGCTAACAGTGGTCCCTCCCGGGGACCGGGCGTGAGGCAGGCGGTGCTGACAGACAGACCAGGGGGAAGTTCAAGGAAGTGAAATGAAATTCACAAGGAAGAGAAAATGGATGTGTTTTAAAGCCCAGCTACGGGCTGGGATTTTGCATATTGTTTTGCTTTTGGTCTTATTGCGGGCTTTTATATGGAGGCTGGTATTAGATGAATTGTTTCCCATGATGAAACTGAGGCTCCGAGAGGTTAAATAACTTTGTTCGACATGACAAAGTTAGACCGTGGAACAACTGGTATTAAAGCGTCTGCCCTTTGGACTCCCCCCTCTCCCCCAACTCTTTCTGTGTCCTCCCTCATGCTTCCTCCCTAAACCAGCCTGGGTCCTGCCCTCTTCTTTCTCTGCTTCTTCCCTGTGGGGAATACAAAAAGAATTTCTCTCTTTAGCTCAGTCTCCTACAGTTTCCGGTTTATACCTCCCTTCCCAGTCTTCCCAAACCTTTCGTGGCTGTCTGGCTCATCAGCCCTTTCATATCTCTGGGTCTTTCCCTGTTGTTGCTTCTGCCACCCTGACTTTCTCTCCCTTCACACGAACACAACCCACTGCCCACTCTTCGAAGCCCAGTCCAAATGCCGGCGTCTTCAAAGAGCTCACGTATCCCAGCCTCCCTCACTCCCCAGGTGGGATCCCACCTTCCCAACACCCTAGTCTCACAGCAACTTGTGTCTACCTCTGTTACAATCAGCGCATGTCATTTCAAAGCTGAAGAACCCTTGTTCTTACTAATCCATGTGTAACACACACAATAAATTTAAATTTTGTCCTGTCTTTTGATAGCTTGATGATGCCCCATTTAGGTAAATATTAGACTTTAATCCTCCTTTTTAGATCTGTCTATTTTTGAGAATCACTAAGAATAGTTGTCTGTTTTTCCTCAGTAGTTGCTCTTATGGGATTATGTGAATTGATGTAAGAAAAAATAACAGGCAGAAGCATTGAAGGAGCCAGTTCTTTCTTTCCTTCCTTCTTTCCTTCCTTCCTTCCTTCCTTCCTCCCTCCCTCACTCCCTCCCTCCCTCCCTCCCTTCTTCCCTCCCTCCCTCTCTCTTTTCCCTCTGTAAGGATTTATTGAGTATCACTTAAGTGTTTGGTTGCTGGGATAGACACTGAGGATACAGTGCCCCTATGGAGCTGCGGTCCATTGAGGAAGATAAACATTACAAATACAACATACAGAACATACAATCTTGAATGGTGATAAACACTGTGGAAAGAAGTCTAGGGGGCTATGTAAACATAATTCTGGTGGACCTGAGCTGGTCAGGGGAGCTGATGGGTAGCGGTTGGCAGTCAAAAGTGCACTTTTAGAGAAAGGAGTTAAATCAATCTGAAAGAGTTCCTGAGGTCAGTTGGCCACGGGGCCCCTTAAGGGAAGATCTATGGCTGTTGTTCATGGGAGGCAAGGGGTGACGGGAATTCCTCTTCCAACCAGGGAGTAGAGGAATGGAAGTCTCATAACTGTGCTTGATTTTGTTGACTTTGCTCATGTGGTAGAATCTCACAAAAGCCAAGTGATCAAACATAGAAAGGTGCACAGCTCAAATTCTTGTATACTCAGTCAGAAAAACAGTAGAGCATTGAAGGCTGGTGATGAAATGTATAGAGTTTTTTCAAGTTGCATTTACCTGGAAATTCCCCGTGTCTATACACACGCACACACACACCCCACACCATTTTCTTTGCACTGAACTTTGTAGAAGACTAGTTACTCTTTTTTTAAAAATTTTTTATTGTTATGTTAATCACCATACATTACATCATTTGTTCTTGATGTAGTGTTCCATGATTCATTGTTTGTGCATAACACCCAGTGCTCCATGCAGAACGTGCCCTCTTTAATACCCATCACCAGGCTAACCCATCCTCCCACCCCCCTCCCCTCTAGAACCCTCAGTTTGTTTTTCAGAGTCCACCGTCTCTCATGGTTCGTCTCCCCCTCCGATTTCCCCCCTTCATTCTTCCCCTCCTGCTATTTTCCTCTTCTTTTTTTTTTTTTTCTTAACATATATTGCATTATTTGTTTCAGAGGTACAGATCTGTGATTCAACAGGAAGACTAGTTACTCTTTGTTTTAGGTGTTCCTGGGATTGCTGAGAAACAAGGGTAAATGGGCAGTGGTGGGCATGGTAGAGGAGGCAGTGAAATAGGCAGAATAGGTCAACCAGACTCATCCCATGAATCAGAATGCTTAGGGGTAATTCACAAAAGATTTCATGGACTGTTGTCCTACACATGAACATCCCATCTGGGGCCCTGTGTCCCTTCACTGTGTGTGTGGGCCTTACAAGTCACTTGTGATTTGGAGAGAGCCAGTGAATAGAGTGCCAGAGGCAGACACTGGAGCACAGATGACGTCCCCCAAGACACTAAAAGCCAACATGCTCTTTATCTGCATACTTTAGGGAGTCACGGAGATACGATTCAACCACACATTTATACGCAACGTGAAACCTTTATGAGGCATAGGCTGTTTGCCAGATGTCTATTGTCCTTCCTTCTCCTCCCTCCCTCCCTCTTCCTCTCTCTCTCTCTCTCCCTACCTTCTTTCCTTCTTTCCTCCCTTCCTCCCTCCCTTCCTCCCTTTTTTCCACCCCACCCTTTCTTCCTTTGGAGTGCAATTTTGGAGAAACTTAGGGATGAAATTGAAGTTATATTGTATTTAAATTCAAAATGGTTGTGATACATCTAGATTTGTAAAAGTTTATATTCCCCTATTTCCGTTCAGAGAAGAAAGTCAAAATTCTATACCTTGGCATTGGAAACTCTATACACCTGGTTCTTAACTACACTCCCAACCTTATCTGCTCTGACTCCCCTGCCCCAGGCAACATGGTCTCCCTATTGTTCTTGGAACAATCTTGCTGCCTTTGTTCTTGTTCCTGCATCTTACCAGAGCTGACCAATGCCCCCTACTCATACACACTTCCAGTTGTTCACCCACTTCTAGTCTACCTCCCAGAGCACCCCACCCAAGTCCTACCCACCTCCACCTTGAATGATCTCCCTCTTCCCTGAACTCACAGCACTTTTAGCTTATTTGGCAATTGATCCTGCGTGGGTTTGTGAAAAAGCTTGTTTTGTTGGATGATATTGTTGTGTAACTCACATTATCATTTCATTTTTCTACTTTGTATTTTCTACTGCCTCGTAACCTCCAAAAGAGCCTGAAAAAACTTGTCTTCTATATTTTAGTTACCCCAGCTGTTTGAAACACTGCATTATCTAAGCAAATCATATGTCTTTAATAAATTACTTATTTATTTATTGAAAAGATCATTTTCATTATTCAATCTACCAGATGAGAGGTTATAGAGAAGCAAGCTGATATCTATTAAGATACTATTTATTAGGCACAGGGCTAAAAGTTTCATGACACACCCTGATTTAACCCTTCCTCAAATCTGGTAAATCCATTATGTTTGCTATTAGTTTTACAGATAAAGATATTTCACTTAGAAGTTTTGAACTTTTTGCTTGGGATCACACAGAGTGTATGTCAGAGCTTGCTTATCTTTCTTCCCCCACAACCCTGCGTTCACTGAAACATTCATGAAAACAAATGTTCATGGAGTGCATCCATGAGTCAGGCAGTAGAGATGTAATGAAGAGCAAAAAGCTACCCAGCTCCCATTTTCATGGTACTTCAGTGAGTGGAAAAATACACACAAACCACACAATGACTTAAATAAATGTAAAAGTGCAATTTTGTGAAATGCTAGGATAGAGAGATCCCTGCTATAGGGAAAATGAATGATAGACTGTTGAACCAGCTCAGAGAAGGAAGGAAAGATTTTCTTGTTGAAATAATACTTGGGCTGAATGTGTAGGGTGAGTAAGAGTCAACCAAATGGAGAGGGAAGGAAGAACATACCCAGAGAGACACCCACAGGTGTAAAGGCCTTGTGGCAGAGAGAGACATGTCAAGTAAGAAAGACTGGAAGATTCTAGTGTGACTGGAGTGTGTGTGTGTGTGGGGGGGGGTAGGGTAGAGGAAGTGGGGGGAGAGAGAGAGAAGAGAGACATGAGGTGTGAAGCTAGAAATACAAGTCTTTCTGCTTGTCTTTGTCTTTCTCCTGTAAACAGTGAAGGCATTCAGGACTTTCGGGCATGGGCATGACATGATTACTCTGGTTGCAACGCAGAGAGCAGGCAGAAGGACAAGAGTGGTTGAACGTAAACCAGGCAGGAAACTACTGTAATAGGTCTGGTGGTGGAGAAAACAGTTGGCCAAATGCAGGGTTGGTGCCAGGATGTCAATGGAAAACAGAGACGGGTTAGAGAGCTAGTTAGGTGGTCCAACAGAGAGGACTTGCTGATGGATGAGACACAGGGATGAGGAAGAGGAATGTGACACAGACAGTTCTAAAATTTCTGCCTACAAAGCTTGCTGGATGATAGGGCCATTCTTTCTTCAGGGAACTATGAAGATGATCAGGTTTGAGGTGGACATTTATAACAATGGATTTGTATATATTGTAAGATATCATTTAGATATCTAAGATGAGATGTTAATTTGCATAAAAATGCCTGGGGTTTGTTTATTTATTTATTCAAAGATTTTATTTATTTATTAGAGAGAGAGAGAGAGCTGGGGGGGGCAGAGGGAGAGGGACAAGCAGACTCCATGCTGAGCACAGAGTTGGAGTCGGGGCTCGATCTCAGGACCCTGAGATCATGACCTGAGCCGAAACCAAGAGTCAGACACTCAACAGACTGAGCCACCCAGGAGCCCCTATCTGGGGTTTAAATAAATGAGAGGTCTGAGATAGAAAACCATGAGAATGTACATAGGGGTAGTTATGAAAGCCATGAGAATGGAGAAGGTGGTCCAGGGAACCTTCTGAGTGATCCCAGATTTCAGCTTCTGTTGGAGGCCCTGAAGGCCCCACAACAATGATACCCAGCCCCTGGTTTAAAGGGACTCTCAGTTGAGGGGTCTATACTTTGATTTGCTAGATTCCAAGTCCACAGTTTTTCAGTGACATCATCCTTTGAGAAAGCAAAGGCTAGAGTGAGTGGGAGTCAATGCTGTAATCCTTGACCTTTAAGGGTTTTTTTTTCAGCTTTGTTTTCTAAGACGTGGTTTCCTGCCACTGTTTTGGCACATTTGTTGTTGGATTGAGAAACAGTAGTGTGTATTATATTTGGCAATTATGCTCATTACCTTACAGTGTTTGTGTGAACTTAGGAGGTATAAACTTTTTACTTTGCAAACAGGAAAACAGAGGCCCAGGCAGGGTTAGGAGAGTTTTGAGTGAGATCACCAGAGGCCCAGAAATAAAGATTAGAATCCACCACATCTCAACTCCCAAAGCAATTTCCATGCCTCTGAAGTATGCTGTCTTGACATGCTGTGTTTATATATATATATATATATACACATATATATATGTATATTTCACAAGACCAGGAAGAATGACTAGAAAAGGGGCTGGCATTGCTGTCCCAAAAGGACTCTTGACCTGTCCTGTGTGCTCAAGACGAGAACCCGATTGTCAAGGTTATTATTAGTCCCTGAATCATCAGTGTCAATCATCACATTTGTGCACTAAAAAGAGTGAAGGAGAAAATAATAAACTTCTTCCGTTCCAATAACATGTAGTTCGTGGTAATAGAAATAAACCACAATAGGACTAGTTTTAGAGAAATTGAAAAGATAAATTTTAAAAAGTGAATATGACTCAAAGAAACTTTGAGGAATAGTGATTCTCCAAAATCATTGTATGCAAGGGAGAAGTTTTAAAAGTGATTAACTTAAATAAATGGCATTCCCATTTGGCAAAAGATTCCAAACAGTGCAGAGGGTACATGGTGCAAAGCCTCCATTACAGCACTGCTTCCCAGAGCCCAATTCCCCTCCTCCAATGCAACAATCATTACCAGGATTTTTATTTACTTCTCCAGAGATATTCTATGTGTATCTACCTTTTTTATACAAATCGAAGCTTGTGACACCTAGTGCTTTGTGATTTGTTTTTTTCACTAGGATATCACTCCATATCTGTATGTATAGATCTGCCTAGTTCTCTATTTTGTTTATTATTATTATGTTATGTTAATCACCATACATTACATCATTAGTTTTTTTAAAATTTTTTATTGTTATATTAATCACCATACATTACATCATTAGTTTTTGAGGTAGTGTTCCATGATTCATTGTTTGCGTATAACACCCAGTGCTCCATGCAGAACGTGCCCTCCTTAATACCCAATACCAGGCTAACCCATCCCCCCACCCCCGTCCCTCTAGAACCCTCAGTTTGTTTCTCAGAGTCCATAGTCTCTCATGGTTCATCTCCCCCTCCGATTTCCCCCCCTTCGTTCTTCCCCTCCTGATATCTTCTTCTTCTTTTTTTTTTTTAACATACAATGTATTATTTGTTTCAGAGGTACAGGTCTGTGATTCAACAGTCTTACACAATTCACAGTGCTCACCATAGCACATACCCTCCCCAGTGTCCATCACCCAGGCACCCCATCCCTCCCACCCCCCACCACTACAGCAACCCTCAGTTTGTTTCCTGAGATTAAGAATTCCTCATATCAGTGAGGTCATATGATACATATCTTTTTCTGATTGACTTATTTCTGTCAGCATAACACCCTCCAGTTCCATCCACATCGTTGCAAATGGCAAGATTTCATTCGTTTTGATGGCTGCATAATATTCCATTGTATATATATACCACTTCTTCTTTATCCATTCATCTGTCGATGGACATCTTGGCTTTTTCCACAGTTTGGCTATTGTGGACATTGCTGCTATAAACATCGGGGTGCATGTACCCCTTCGGATCCCGACCTTTGTATCTTTGGGGTAAATACCCAGTAGTGCAATTGCTGGGTCGTAGGGTAGCTCTATTTTCAACTTTTTGAGGAACCTCCATACTGTTTTCCAGAGTGGCTGCACCAGCTTGCATTCCCACCAACAGTGTAGGACGGTTCCCCTTTCTCCACATCCCCGCCAACATCTGTCGTTTCCTGACTTGTTAATTTTAGCCATTCTGACTGGTGTGAGGTGGTATCTCATTGAGGTTTTGATTTGGATTTCCCTGATGCCGAGCGATGTTGAGCACTTTTTCATGTGTCTGTTGGCCATTTGGATGTGTTCTTTGGAAAAATGTCTGTTCATGTCTTCTGCCCATTTCTTGATTGGATCATTTGTTCTTTGGGTGTTGAGTTTGATAAGTTCTTTATAGATTTTGGACACTAGCCCTTTATCTGATATGTCATTTGCAGGTATCTTCTCCCATTCTGTCAGTTGTCTTTTGGTTTTGTTGACTGTTTCTTTCGCTGTGCAAAAGCTTTTTATCTTGATGAAGTCCCAATAGTTCATTTTTGCCCTTGCTTCCCTTGCCTTTGGCGATGTTTCTAGGAAGAAGTTGCTGCGGCTGAGGTCGAAGAGGTTGCTGCCTGTGTTCTCCTTTAGGATTTTGATGGACTCCTGTCTCACATTTACGTCTTTCAACCATTTTGAGTCTATTTTTGTGTGTGGTGTAAGGAAATGGTCCAGTTTCATTCTTCTGCATGTGGCTGTTCAATTTTCCCAACACCATTTGTTGAAGAGACTGTCCTTTTTCCATTGGACGTTCTTTCCTGCTTTGTCGAAGATTAGTTGACCATAGAGTTGAGGGTCCATTTCTGGGCTCTCTATTCTGTTCCATGGATCTATGTGTCTGTTTTTGTGCCAGGACCATACTGTCTTGATGATGACAGCTTTGCAATAGATCTTGAAGTCCAGAATTGTGATGCCGCCAGCTTTGTTTTTCCTTTTCAACATTCTTCTGGCTATTCGGGGTCTTTTCTTGTTCCATACAAGTTTTAGGATTATTTGTTCCATTTCTTTGAAAAAAGTGGATGGTATTTTGATGGGGATTGCATTGAATGTGTAGATTGCTCTAGGTAGCATTGACATCTTCACAATATTTGTTCTTCCAATCCATGAGCATGGAACATTCTCCCATTTCTTTGTGTCTTCCTCAATTTCTTTCATGAGTATTTTAGTTTTCTGAGTACAGATTCATTGCCTCCTTGGTTAGATTTATTCCTAGGTATCTTATGGTTTTGGCTGCAATTGTAAATGGGATCGACTCCTTAATTTCTCCTTCTTCTGTCTTGTTGTTGGTGTATAAGAATGACACTGATTTCTTTTTTTTTTAAATTTTTTATTGTTATGTTAATCACCATACATTACATCATTAGCTTTTGGTGTAGTGTTCCATGATTCATTGTTTGTGCATAACACCCAGTGCTCCATGCAGAACGTGCCCTCTTTAATACCCATCACCAGGCTAACCCATCCTCCCACCCCCCTTCCTCTCTAGAACCCTCAGTTTGTTTTTCAGAGTCCATCGTCTCTCATGGTTCGTCTCCCCCTCCGATTTCCCCCCCTTCATTCTTCCCCTCCTGCTATCTTCTTCTTCTTCTTTTTTTTTAACATATATTGCATTATTTGTTTCAGAGGTACAGGTCTGTGATTCAACAGTTTTGCACAATTCACAGCGCTCACCATAGCACATACCCTCCCCAGTGTCTGTCACCCAGCCACCCCATCCCTCCCACCCCACCCCCTACTCCAGCAACCCTCAGTTTGTTTCCTGAGATTAAGAATTCCTCCTATCAGTGAGGTCATATGATACATGTCTTTCTCTGATTGACTTATTTCGCTCAGCATAACACCCTCCAGTTCCAACCACGTCATTGCAAATGGTAAGATCTCATTCCTTCTGATGGCTGCATAATATTATTCCATTGTATATGTATACCACATCTTCTTTATCCATCCATCTGTCGATGGACATCTTATGCCACTGATTTCTGTGCATTGATTTTATATCCTGCCACTTTACTGAATTTCTGTATGAGTTCTAGGAGTTTTGGGGTGGAGTCTTTTGGGTTTTCCACATAATGTATCATATCATCTGCAAAGAGTGAGAGTTTGACTTCTTCTTTGCCGATCTGGATGCCTTTTATTTCTTTTTGTTGTCTGATGTTGTGTTCCTGACCTTAGGGGGAAAGCTCTCAGTTTTTCACCATTGAGAATGGTATTTGCTGTGGGTTTTTCATAGATGGCTTTTATGATATTGAGGTATGTACCCTCTATGCCTATACTCTGAAGAGTTTTGATCAAAAAAGGATGCTGTACTTCGTCAAATGCTTTTTCTGCATCTATTGAGAGGATCATATGGTTCTTGTTCTTTCTTTTATTAATGTATTGTATCACATTGATTGATTTGCGGATGTTGAACCAACCTTGCAGCCCAGAGATAAATCCCACTTGGTCGTGGTGAATAATCCTTTTAATGTACTGTCGGATCCTATTGGCTAGTATTTTGGTGAGAATTTTTGCATCCATGTTCATCAAGGATATTGGTCTGTAATTCTCCTTTTTGATGGGGTCTTTGTCTGGCTTGGGGATCAAGGTAATGGTGGCCTCATAAAACGAGTTTGGAAGTTTTCCTTCCATTTCTATTTTTTGGAAGAGTTTCAGAAGAATAGGTATTAATTCTTCTTGAAATGTTTGGTAGAATTCCCCTGGGAAGCCATCTGGCCCTGGGCTTTTGTTTTTTGGGAGATTTTTGATGACTGCTTCAATTTTCTTAGTGGTTATAGGTCTGTTAGGGTTTTCTATTTCTTCCTGGTTCAGTTTTGGTAGTTGATACATCTCTAGGAATGCATCCATTTCTTCCAGGTTATCTAATTTGCTGACATATAGTTCTCATAATATGTTCTTAAAATTGTTTGTATTTCTTTGGTGTTGGTTGTGATCTCTCCTCTTTCATTCATGATTTTATTTATTTGGGTCATTTCTCTTTTCTTTTTGATAAGTCTGACCAGGGGTTTATCAATCTCGTTAATTCTTTCAAAGAACCAGCTCCTAGTTCGTTGATCTGTTCTACTGTTCTTTTGGTTTCTATTTCATTGATTTCTGCTCTGATCTTTATTATTTCTCTTCTCCTGCTGGGTTTAGGCCTTATTTGCTGTTCCTTCACACAGTTGTGTTTTCATTTTCATTGGTTTCCATGAATTTTTTTAATTCTTCTTTAATTTCCTGGTTGACCCATTCATTCTTTAGTAGGATGCTCTTTAGCCTCCATGTACTTGAGTTCTTTCCAAGTTTCCTCTTGTGATTGAGTTCTAGTTTCAAAGCATTGTGGTCTGAAAATAGGCAGGGAACGATCCCAATCTTTTGCTACTGGTTGAGACCTGATTTTTGACCTAGGATGTGATCTATTCTGGAGAATGTTCCATGGGCACTAGAGAAGAATGTATATTCTGTTGCTTTGGGATGGAATGTTCTGAATATATCTGTGAGGTCCATTTGGTCCAGTGTGTCATTTAAAGTCTTTATTTCCTTGTTGATCTTTCGCTTAGATGATCTGTCCATTTCAGTGAGGGGGGTGTTAGAGTCCCCCACTATTAATGTATTGTTGTCAATGTGTTTCTTTGCTTTTGTTATTAATTGGCTTATATAAGTGGCTGCTCCCATGTTAGGGGCATAGATATTTACAATTGTTAGATCTTCTTGTTGGATAGACCCTTTAAGTAGGATATACTGTCCTTCCTCATCTCTTATTACAGTCTTTGGTTTAAAATCTAATTTGTCTGATATAAGGATTGCCACCCCAGCTTTCTTTTGGTGTCCATTAGCATGGTAAATGGTTTTCCACCCCCTCACTTTCAATCTGGGGGTGTCTTTGGGTCTAAAATGAGTCTCTTGCAGACAGCATATTGATGGGTCTTGTTTTTTTATCCAATCTGATAGCCTGTGTCTTTTGATTGGGGCATTTAGCCCATTTACATTCAGGGTAACTATTGAAAGATATGAATTTAGTGCCATTGTATTGCCGGTAAGGTGACTGTTACTGTATATTGTCTGTGTTCCTTTCTGGTCTATGTTGCTTTTAGGCTCTCTCTTTGCTTAGAGGACCCCTTTCAATATTTCTTGCAGGGTTGGTTTTGTGTTTGCAAATTCCTTTAGTTTTTGTTTGTCCTGGAAGCTTTTTATCTCTCCTTCTATTTTCAATGACAGCCTAGCTGGATATAGTATTCTTGGCTGCATATTTTTCTTGTTTAGTGCTCTGAATATATCGTGCCAGTCCTTTCTGGCCTGCCAGGTCTCTGTGGATAAGTCTGTTGCCAATCTAATGTTTCTACCATTGTAGGTTACAGATCTCTTCTCCCGAACTGCTTTCAGGATTTTCTCTTTGTCTCTGAGACTCGTAAGTTTTACCATAGATGTTGGGGTGTTGACCTATATTTATTGATTTTGAGAGGGGTTCTCTGTGCCTCCTGGATTTTGATACCTGTTTCCTTCCCCAAATTAGGGAAGTTCTCTGCTATAATTTGCTCCAATATACCTTCTGCCCCTCTCTCTCTTTCTTCTTCTGGGATCCCAATTATTCTAATGTTGTTTCGTCTTATGGTATCACTTATTTCTTGAATTCTGCCCTCGTGATCCAGTAGTTGTTTATCTCTCTTTTTCTCAGCTTCTTTATTTTCCATCATTTGGTCTTCTATATCGCTGATTCTCTCTTCTGCCTCAATTATCCTAGCAGTTAGAGCCTCCATTTTTGATAGCACCTCATTAATAGCCTTTTTGATTTCAACTTGGTTAGATTTTAGTTATTTCTCCAGAAAGGGTTTCCCTAATAACTTTCATGCTTTTTTCAAGCTCAGCTAGTATCTTTAAAATCATCATTCTGAACTCTAGTTCTGACATCTTACTAATGTCCGTATTGATTAGGACACTAAACAAATCAGAAAATACCTGAAACCGGGGGAAAAGAAAGGGAAAGAAAGAAAAAAGAAAAGAAAAAGAAAAAGAAAAAGATAAAAACAAACAAAAACAGAACAAAACAAAACAAAAAAAACAGAATATGGTCAAATATGATCAGGCTGGTGCATATATCAGTGCCATACACTAGATTTTGGGCATATTTTGGTCTGTTAGAAGAAAGTGACTCCCAAAATTTTAAAGAAAGGAAAACTTATATATGTACAAAAGTAAGGGTTAATAGGATGAAGGGATGGAATATGACTGTAAAGATGAAAATTATAAAAGATTTTATAAAAGGAATTGATAAGAAGTTGGTTGAAAAAGGAAAGAAGAGGATTTAAAAAAGGGGGGGGGGGAGAGAATGTGACCAGGCAGGAGACTAGAGCAAAGCCATACACTAGAGATTTAGGGTATATTTTGATCTGTTAGAAGAAACTGTATCCCAAAATTTTAATCTTCTTTAATTTCCTGGTTGGAAATATATATATTTCCTTTGGTATATATATATATACCAAAAATAAGGGTAACTACTATGAAGGGATAGAATATGACTCTAAAAATGAAAAATAAAAAAGATTTTTTAAAAAAGAGATTGATAAGATGTTGATTGAAAAAGGGAAAAAAATTAAAAAAAAAGACAGTTAAAAAAAATTAACTTTGAAAGACTAAAGAATCATGGGAAAAAAGCCATGAATTCTATGTGCAGTATTCCCCTAGCGCTGGAGTTCTGCCGATCTCATTGATCGGTAAACTTGGTCTTGGCTGGCTGTTCTTGCCGATCTTCTGGGAGAGGGGCCT
Source organism: Phoca vitulina (assembly GCF_004348235.1). Taxonomy (NCBI): domain Eukaryota; kingdom Metazoa; phylum Chordata; class Mammalia; order Carnivora; family Phocidae; genus Phoca; species Phoca vitulina. Next base: position 6,290,959 of record NW_022589770.1, read on the forward strand.
GTTGCCGTGGTTCCCAAATGTCTTTGCAGGAGGCGGAATTGCCCCGCCCTTTCGTGGTCCGGGCTAAGTAATCTGCTCGGGTTTGCTCTCAGGAGCTTTTGTTCCCTGCAAGCTTTCCGTCCAGCTTTGGAGGCCGAGAGTGAAAGTGGCGGCCTCCCAATCTCCCTCCGGAGGAGCCGAGAACTCGGGCCCCGCTCCTCAGTGAGCCCCCAGAGAAAAGCAGTCAGTCATTCCCGTCTCCCCTGTCTCCAGCCTCACTCTGTGCTCACCAGGCCTGTGACCGCGCGTTTCTATCTCTGGCACCCGACCCCATGTGGAGTCTCCAAACCCAGCAGATCCCTGCGGTGCACTCCCACGCCGCTCCTCCCGGGGGAGGAGGGAGAGTCTCCCCGGATCTGCCGCTTGTTGGGTCCCTGCTGGAGGAGTAGTGGCCCGACTGTGCCGCAGATCACGGTTTATGGCAACCCTGAGCTGAGAGCCCACGCCTGGGCTCCGTCTCTGCAGCCAGCTTCCCCGCTCCGATACCTGGGAGCTCTGCTGCACTCAGGCACCCCCGGTCTTTCTGTGACCCCGAGGGTCCTGAGACCACACTGTCCCAGCAAGGGTTCCACCCCCCGCTTAGCCACTGGAGCGACGTCCCTCAGCGGAGCTGACTTCTATAAGTTCCGATTTTGTGCTCCGCGGCTCTATCACTTGCCAGAAGCAGCCAACGGAGGCCCCCTCCCCCTCCGTCTATCCTCCCGAGTATTGCCTCGGATTCACTTCTCCGCACGTCGTACCTTCCAGAAAGTGGTCGTTTTTCTGTTCAGAGAGTTGCTGCTATTGTTTTCTTTGATCTCCTGTTGAGTTCGTAGGTGTTCAGAATGGTTTGCTCCCTATCCAGCTGAATTCCTGGGACCAGATAAAATCCAGGTCTCCTACTCCTCCGCCATCTTGCTCCTCCCTGCCTTGTTCTCTTTAATGGCTGCAGAATATTCCACTATAAGTGTCCCCAAACTTATTGAACCAGTCTCTTACCAATGGATATTTAGATTGTTTCCAGTCTTTGGTGTTAAAACAGTGTCAAAAGGAACATATATTCTCATATATTCTGTTTGATACATAGGTGAGTATATGTGTACGAGAAATTCCTAGATGTGTAATTGGTGAGTCAAAGAGTATTTATGTATTTATAATTTTGAGGGGTATTAGAAGTAGCCTTATAAAGATGAACTAATTATTACTCTCTCAAGAAATGCATGAGAGGGGCCCCTGGGTGGCTCAGTCGTTAAGCGTCTGCCTTTGGCTCAGGTCATGATCCCAGGGTCCTGGGATCGAGCCCTGCATGGGGCTCCCTGCTCTGTGGGAAGCTTGCTTCTCTCTCTCCCACTCCCCCTGCTTCTGTTCCCTCTCTCACTGTGTCTCTCTCTGTCAAATAAATAAAATCTTAAAAAAAAATAAAGAAATGCATGAGGATGCTTGTTTCCCCAACCACTTGTCATATTATCAAACTTTTTATTTAGCCCAGTATTATTGAGGGAAGACCTTTCTGACCACAGTCTATGAGTAGAGCCAGGGCCTAAGGTGGGAGTGTGCCTGGGGACTTCCAGCGTGGCTGGATCTCGGCAGGTGATGCGGGAGGGCCATGCAGGCATATGGAGCCTTGTCAGTCATTCCCTCTGAGTGAAATGGGGATAGCATGGCAAGGTGTTGAGCATGTGATGTGGTCTCTGTTTTCAAAAGCGTGACTCTGAATGGTGTGTTGAAATAGACCGAGGAAGAGGAGGCTGTTGTGGTGGGCTCATAAAGCAGACAGGGGCTTTATGAGAGGTTGGGGCACCAGCTGTCAGAGTAAAAGAAGAAGTAAGAACGAAAATCTTGGAATTTCTACATGAAATATTCTTGTAGATTTTCTACAGGATTTTCCAACCATCGATAGGGTGAAGCTCATGGATACAGCACAATTTGGGGAGAAGACTAGAAGTTCACTTTGATGAATCTGTAGTTGAGTCTGTAGCTTTGTGTGTGTGTGTGTGTGAGAGAGAGATACTGAGGTCGATCTGGGCTGGAGGAAAAGCAAGAGAATTGCATATTATATGTCATTTAATATGCACAGTAACAGACAATGCGCTATTCAGTTTACAGATGGGGAGAAAAAATTCCCAGGAACTTACCCTGATTATCTGAACTTGCTTGGTTCTACCTTGGTATAACTTGGTTCTACTTTGAGGCACATAGCTGCTGGTAAGAACACTGACAGAGTGTGCGCTGTGGAGACCAGGCCCCAAGGTTTGTGGGTCCCACTGAGATGGTCCCATGTGTAGAAGGCAAATTTTGAGGCAGGACCAGTTTCCCTGGAGCTAGCCTATTTTGGGTAATATCTAGTTTTTCTCCTCCAACTTTGAGCCTCACTCATGTCAGAATGGGGGAATTCTCAGTTTATTTTGGTATCTGAAAATCATTTCTCAAGTCAGTGGTTACATTATTGGTTATTCCATTGAGAAACTAAGATCCCCCTGACATCCAGGTGTGGGGAGATTTTGTTTTAGAACCACTTCTGTCAGACCATTGCAACCCAGGAGACCTGCGTGAGAGAGGAACCGCTGCCTAAAAAATGACACATGGTTATGGATAAAGTTCCAATTTTTTCTAAAGTGACTCAAGATCATACCTTGTAGACTTAATTTGGTGTTTATTTATTTATTTTTAAATTTTATTTATTAATCAGATAGAGAGAGAGAGAGCAAGCACAAGCAGGGGGAGCGGCAGGCAGAGGGAGAGGGAGATGCAGGCTCCCTGCTGAGCAAGGAGCCCGATGTGGGACTCGATCCCAGGACCCTGGGATCATGACCTGAGCCGAAGGCAGATGCTTAATGACTGAGCCACCCAGGCATCCCTTAATTTGGTGTTTAGAGCTCTCTTACTGGCTTTTTCATTTATCTTTCTTAAATTAGGCTTTAACAGATTTTGGAGAGAAAAAACCTCTGTAGTGGGTAAAGGTTCAGGCTTTGAAGTCAGATAGCTCCCATATTCTCACCTCTCTGACTTGGGACAAGTTAGTTAAGTCTGTTTTCTCAAATGTTAAAATGGAGGTCACAGGAGGATCTGCCTCAAAGGGTTGAGAGGAAGATTCAGAGAGAATAGAAGCAAATTCTTAGCACTTCTCCTTGCACAGAACACCAACCAAGAAACAGTTATTCACTGTGGAAGTCCCTCAAAAAATTAAAAATAGAAATACCATATGAGCCAGCAGTGCCACTTCTGGGTATTTATTCAAAGAATTAAAATCAGGATCTCGAAGAGATACTAGCACTCCCATGTTCCTTGCAGCACCCTTGACAATAGCTAAGATGTGGAAACAAACCAAATGTCCGTGATGAATAAATGGATAAGGTTGGTGTGGTATATATGTACAATGAAATACAATTCAGCTTTAAAAAAAGAAGGAAATTCCTTAATGTGTGGCAACATGAATGGACCTTGAGGACATGATGCTAAGTGAAATTGGCAAGACATAGAAAGACAAGGACGACATAATTCCACTTATATGAGGTACCAAAATAGTCAAATTCATAGAAGTAAAGAGTGGAATGGTGGTCACCAAGGGCTAAGGAGAAGGAGACTTAGGGAGTTAGGAATCAATAGGCACAAAGTTTCAGTTAAGGAAGATAAGTAAAGTCTAGAGTTCCGCTGTACAGTGTGAGAGTCAACAACACTGTCCTGTACACTTAATTTTTGTTAAGAGGGTAGATCTCATGTTTAGTGTTCTTACCACAAGACAAAAAGAAAATAATTACTGTCCGTAGTATTAAGCTAGTATGCACAATGACATATATAAACAGTTTATATAATAAAGGTGATATTTGCCAAAACCCTATATTTATAAAATAAATAGATAATATTCAAAATGCCTTTGAAGTTAGAAGCATTTGATAAGTTTAAATACACATCAATTATTAAAAAGTCAATTGACGAACAGCATGCACTTGTTTTGATGGACATAAATTAACCAGAAGTTAAATAACAGTGTCTGTCCCATACCTGTTTTGATATCCTGCTTACACCTACATTTTATTTTGGTTGTAATGTATGAAGGAAATCTTGATTCACACCTGTAAGTGGTTGCAGATTATAACTTAAAAAAAAAAAAAAAACCTTACCTTGCAATTCTCAAGATATGTTTCAAATACTCTGAGTTACAAGCCTGAAAGAAGAGCAATAGGAAAGTTTTGTTTTGAAGGTGAATAGTGAATTATTGGAGCAGGGGACCCGCTCACATTCCTTGTCAATCCAAACAGACCCCTGAGTTTTTGGGAAACACTAACACCATTTATATAGAACATATATGAGGTTTCCATATAATCAGGGGTGCAAAATATGTAATTTTGTTTTTCTCTAACGGGGCTTATTTTTGTATTTCAAACCTCCTATTACTCCAGGTGGCTCGATGCAAATTTCAGGTAACGCAAGGTCTTCTCTCCTTCCATGGGGTTGTGTCTGTATCTCTTCAAGGCTTAAATAGCGCCCAGGCAGGGTGGGGAGAAGAACATCTGGTTCCCTATCATCAACCATTCCCGCTGGTTTTCCCAACCGGTGGTTGCTTGCTCACCCAGGTCATTCACTTCCAGTCCAGTTCCAGCCGTATGGCCACTCGAGGCTCAGCTCCTGAGGCTTCTCTGCCTCCTCCCTTTCCCTTCCCCCCTCCCTCTTCTGTCCTGTGGTTGTGTCTTTCTCTGACACATGGGAAGCATTTTGTTGAACTAACTACTTCACCATAATGATGGATGTGTGGGGACATTCCAAGGTTCTTCTGCTAGATTATTTGTAGCTTACCTTCCTGGTTCCACCTGCCCTGGGTGCTGTGGACACCTGGGGGTTTCGGCAATCTGGGTCTATTTAGATCTGTTATCCATTTTGAGTTTTGTGAAGGGCTTAAGATCGGTGTTTTGATTCATTTTTTTGCATGTGGATGTCCAGTTGTTTCAGCACCAGCTGTTGAAAAGACTATCTTTTCCTATTGTATTTCCTTTCATCCTTTGCCAAAGATCAGTGAGTATGCTTATGACTTATTTATATTTATTTCTGGGCTCTCTATTCTGTTTTATTGATCAATTTGTTTGTTCTTTCACCAATACTACACTGTCTTGATTACTGTAGTTTTATAGTAAATCTTAAAGTTGGGTAAGATCAGGCTTCCAACTTTGTTCTTTTTCAATATTGTGTTGGTTATTTTGGGTCTTTTGTCTCTTCATATTACCTTTGGACTCAGCCTGTTAATATACACAAAATACTTGCTGGGATTTTTAAATGGACTTCATTGAATCTATAGATCAAGTTGGGAAGAACTGACATGTTGACAATATTGAGTCTTCCTATCTATAAACATGGAATATCTATTTATTTAGTTCTTTGATTTAGTTAAGAATTTTGATCAGAGTTTTGATTAATGTTTTACAGTTTTCTTCCTATAGCTATCATAGATATTTTATTAGATTTTTATCTAAGTATATATTTATTTTTGGTGTGAATGTAAATAACATTGTGTTTTCAAAGTTCAAATTCTACTTGCTCATTATTGGTATGTAGGAAAGCTGAATTTTCCACCTTGTATCTTACAACATTGCTATAATTATTTATCAGTTCCAGGAATTTTTTTGTTGTTGATTCTTTCAGATTTTCTACAAAGATGATCATGACATCTGTGAATAAAGATAGTTTTATTTCTTCCTTCCCAATCTACATACATTTTATTATATTTTCTTGTCTTATTGCATTATCTAGGACTTCCAGTACAATGTTGAAAAACATTCATGAAAGGAAACATCCTTGCCTTGCTCCCGATCTTACTGGGAAAGCTTTGAGTTTCCCATCATTAAGTGTAATGTTAGCTGTAGGGTTTTTTTGTAGTGGCTATTCATTATCAAATCCAGGGAATTTCCCTGTATTTCTAGTTTACTGAGAAGTCGCCTCACAAATAGTTGTCAGATTTTGTCAAATGATTTTTCTGCATCTACTGATATGATTATGTGATACTCTTCTTTAGCCTGTTGATAAGATGGACTATACCTTCAAATGCTGGACTAGCTTTGCATATCTGGGATAAAGGTCCTTGACACTTTGCAACCATCAACAAGTTCAGGTCCGTCTCCAATACATTCCTTGAATCTGAACACTACTGCTCCCTTGCTTTTCAGACTCTAATCCACCATCATATCTCTCCTAGATGGTGACAACTTCCTAGTCATTTTCCCAGTCTACTCTTACTATGCCCCCATATCCATTATTTAGAGAGTAAAAGCAATCCTTTAGACACATAAATCAAAACATATCACTCCTCTATGTAAATGCTCCAAAAGCTCACCATTAGCAGAAGGATGAAATTCAATCTTTTCCTTACTGCTCATATGATATAGCTCCTGTCAACCTCCTTGATCTTTCCACCACTTTGATGCTCAAATTTTAGATTCTTTTTTAATTTTTGGAGTAAGACAGGTTTTTGTTTATTTGTTTGTTTGTTTTTACTGTTTATTAGGTTATTCATGAGTTGCAAAAATTTTCTATCTTTTTTTAAATCTATATTACCATATTTTTCTCCTCTAGTCCTCTACTGAATCTTGGCTGCTACAACCAGACAGACAGAAAATGTGGGGACACTTTTTTCTTGATTCTATAGTGAAAATTCTGCAGTAGAGAGTAACTGCTCCAGGTCTGTCAAAATAGTTGTGTCTACTTTTTCACCATGATCTACCTGTGTGGTTCTTTTTGTTCTTTGAAATTTTCAAACATATCCTGAATTAAATTCTCCACACATGGAATATTTAATTACCTGATCTTTGCACAACTGGCCTCTTCTCAACATTCGGATTCAAGTGCTATGTCCGCAAAGAGCCTTTTCTGAACACCCCTTTGAAATAGTCATATGCTCATGTCCCCACTGCTCTTGCACTATCTCTTTACCCTACTTTCTTTTTTTTTTTAAGATTTTATTTATTTATTTGACAGAGAGAGACAGCAAGAGAGGGAACACAAGCAGAGGGAGGGAACACAAGCAGGGGGAGTGGGAGAGGGAGAAGCAGGCCTCCTGCTAAGCAGAGAGCCCGACGTAGGGCTCGATCCCAGGACCCCGGGACCGTGACCTGAGCCGAAGGCAGACGCCCAACGACTGAGCCACCCAGGTGCCCCCCCTACTTTCTTTCATACCTCCCGTCTACAAATATCTGTGCCACAGAATGTCCTGGGTAAGAGAGCAGCAGAACAAGAGAAATCTACAACCTGGTCTCATGGGACTTACATTCTGGTTAAGGAGACAGACAATGAACAGATACATACTAAATACATAGTCTATCAGGTAGTGGTAAGCGTTGTGGAGAAAAATAATGCAGGGAACAGAAATGCAAAGCGCTGGGATTGACATGAAAGATTTCAGCTTTAAATTGTGTGATTAGAAAAAAAGTAAAATAAAAATAAATTGTGTGGTTAGAGAAAGCCTCACAAAAAAAAAAAAAAAGGAAAGAAAGAAAAAAAAAAAGACCTAAAGCAGGTGAGAAAGAGACTTACTTTCGGGGGAGGAGCAAGAAGAGGAAACCTCAAGTGCAAAGGCCCTGAGGCAGCAGCATACCTTAGGTGTTTGAGTAACAGCAAGGGGACCTGCCTGGCTGGAGTGGAGTGAGCAAGTGGGGGATAGGCATAGAAAATGAGTTCGGCAAGGCAAAAGGGTTGGGAATGGGCAAGCTCCTGTAGGTCCATCAAAGGGGCTTTGGGTTTTCTCAAAATAAGACGAGACCCTTTTGGCAGATTTTGAGAGATATAATCTGAGAGACATGATCTGACTTACTTTTAAAGGGATCAATTTGAGTGCTGGGTTGAGAATAGATGATCACAGGGAAAGGTAAGATGAAAGAAGACCAATTAGGAAGCTACCGCAGTGCTCCAAGTGAGAGATGCTGGTGACTTGCGCAGGATCCGGGCAGTGGAGGTGTGATGTGAACTGGTCATGTGATGGTACATTTGCATGTGAAATGAAAGGGAAGAGATGAGTTAGGAAAGATGCTAAGCGCTGGAAGGACGGCTTGCCCCTAATGAATTGTGGAACACTGCAGGTGGAACAAGTTCGGGGACAGGGTGGGAAAGAGTATGATTTTGCACGCATTATGGTTAAGATCAATGTCATGTAGGCAGCTGGATACATAAGTCTGGAGTTCAGGATGGATGTGTGTGTGTGCTGTGTGAATTTGAATATGCATATGGTTTTAAAATGGCCTTAGAATAATTTAAGAAATATATTTAAACATGAATTTGAATCATATTTTTGCAGAATTTCTGAGCTATAATTGCAGAACTTGCATGGAGCTCAGTTTTAAAACTCAGCATACTGTTGATGTAAAAAGTACGACTTGATACAACTATCACGACCAATTTTTTTTTTTTTGATGTGTGGTATGGCAAGAAGAAACTATAGAATTTAGCAATTCATACCCAAAAGGGGCTTGTCTTAATGGTATTTTTATTCCCTCCTGTTGGATTCTTTTCTCAGAAAAATGTCTGGATTTTTCTTATATTGTTGAATATGCGATGCAAACCATCAATTGCTGACAGGTGCTCTTGATAGAACATGTGCAATGGGACAGATCACACACTCCTTTTTAGGGTTTTATTGGCATGACCCAATGAAGGGATTTTGTGTGATGTGCAAGTTGTCATGATGTACTTTTTAAAAATAGTGTCACTGACACATATCCACCAAAATAAATTAACCTTCCTATCTAGGCTGATTCACATTTTGGAAACAGCAACTTCACATACCAGTGATGAGATGGGCAGAAGAGCTGGGTAGGGGTGACAAAGCAAGAGCCCAGCAAGAAGACAGAAGTGTGATAGACCTTTTAATAGAGCAGTTCAGAGGCAATGAGCATAAACCTAAATTTATATCAGCCTAGATTATAATTCAAGCTCTGTGGCTTTATAGATGGGCAGAGCCTAGCCTCTCCAAACTCAAGTTTTGAGAACTAAGATATACTAGGGAATAATTACAACTCTCTAGTGAGAGGAACTAATGAGCAGCAAATGAGCAAATTGCAAAATACTTGGAATAGCACCTTGCACATAGCCCGATTTCAATGAGTGGTGGCTATTATTACCAATGACTATTTTATTTCAATCTAAAGAGTTTGGTCTTTTGTGATATCTGAAGAGTGTAATGGAAAGACTCACTGGTCTCTCTCTCTTATCTTCTTACAACCAATTCTTAAAAAAACAAAACAAAACAAAACATTTAAACCACACCTTAATTTCCTCCAGAGCTTACTTTCAGAATGTGATTTGATAAGTTGTGGGCTGGTCTCCTCAGATTCAGGGAAGGCTTCTTGTGGAAGTGAGCCCAAGCGAGATGCAGGAACATGCCTTTGAACAGAGATGATTTCAGATTGTCATCTCTTAATTGGTGAGCAAGGCTGTCACCCCAGCCTCAGATTTAGCTGGGACAGATAGTCCTAGTGAAAATGGGTCTCCAGATCATTAAATCTTACAGCTGAAACCCTTCCACTGCATACTTGAGCATTTGACACACACATAGTTCATCTTTCTTGGCTGTAATTTGGACTTATTAAGCATTTTTGTAACACTTTTTTTTTTTTTCTAAGTTAGCTGCTTTTCATTAGCGGTTCCTCACATCACTCTCTGTGAAAGGTGAATACAACAGTCCATATTTTATAGACAAGGAAATTGAGGTCCAAGTAAGGCTAGTGTGGTTTGGCTGAGGACACCAGAAAATTATAAACCCTGGAACTAGTAACTAAAGCCAGAGTGCCTTACTGTTGAGTCATGGTTGACTTTATCAAGGAGACCATTCTTCATAGATGACTCAACAGCTTCAAATAAAATACGAAATTGATGTCCCCTGCCCTCCCTGAGAACACAAAATACTTCATAATTTTATGCAGTTATGATGTAGTAACCAGAGTGATCATTTGAAAATCGAATCTGATCAAATCACTTTTCCATAAAGGGCCTGGTTCTGGTTCTCCATTGTCCCGGGATCAAGTCTGATCTCCCTAATGACACAGGCAGCCTGCTCTGTGCCCCTCTGCATCTCCACTGTCAGCCCCACCACTCATCCCAGCATCTGCACCGTAGACATGCTGAAGACTGCCAGTTCTCTTCATGTGCCTTTGTACATAGAATGGAGGAAAGAACTTTCCTCTATCTCATTTCCTCCCCCTTTAGTTATAGGTTACATGTTCCAGGAAGTCTCCCTACACTTCTCAAGGCCAGGTTAGTTGGCCCTTCTGTACGCCCAGTCACACTTCAAGCACCAAAATTGTATCTTAAATTAGCCGTTCCCATGAGACTACAATCTCCTTAAGGACAGAGTCTCGTCCTTGACCTGCTTCATTGTAGATCCCCGGTTCCTAGCACAGTGCCCGCAAACAGTGGGGATACAATAAGTATGTACGGATCGTATGAATGAGCAACATGCCTTGTGATTTGCCATTTTCCATGTCACAAAATTATAAGGTTGCTAGGCTTTGTGTCAGACTGTGTGACAAATGCTAGTGCTACGGTAAGTTACGGTTTGACGCTTGAACAGTGGAATTGTTGGCAACTGCCAAGAGGGAGGTGAGGTGAGCTATGAAGTTCACCAGTGTAGATGTTCGACCAAGGAAATTTCTCATCCCGGTCCCTTGATCTTTTAGAGGTCTAATCAGGGTGACCCTACAGTTCTCCAAACTGGTACGAGTTTGCGAGTGGACGTGGGCACCATCGCTAATTATACCCGGACAGTCGGTGTCTCCTGGGCCTGTTTCAGGCAAAGTGAGTGTGTGGTCACTCCTGGTATATGGATTAGCCAGATGTGTTCTTAGTCCTGAGCTGAATTCCTGGTTTAACGGATCCATCTCAGGGGCACAGTGCTGCTGCTGGGTGCGAAACCACACAGTTGCACTCACTGAAGCAGTCACTTCACGACATACGGCTTGACAATCCTTTTCCTGCAGGAGCTCTAAACATAGTAGTAGTTATAGCTCTGTGACAGTAGCAGGTGAGAGAGGCAGTGAAGCAGTAGTTCTATCACTGAGTAAAAGTTTTGGCACCTGGATTTGGACACGAAGAATGTTAACTAGGGAGCTGAAAGATTTCCAGATCTACCAAATCGCTCGAAGCTGCCAAGTTGTCCTGAGAACTTTCCTTTGTAAGTGGGAATAGGGATGATAGCTGAGACCACTCCTTAGCTGGAAAATGCAATTTAAACATATGTTTTAAAAAGCACTGATTAAAATATTACGTTTGCAAAGCACTTCCGTGCTCCCGAATCCAAGGCTGTGCCAAACGCCTAACTGTGCAGAGGGTGATTTCGAGGGCAGGATAATAGCTTCCCAGTTGCTGCAGTGTAGGTCTCGGCCCTGGCAAGAGTTTAGGAGGTGAAAGAGGAGGACTTGCACATTAGTAATAAAGGTGAAAATCCTTGACACCTAGAACGTGTCGAAATTCTGGTGAGCTTACTTATCTTGTTTTGCAAATCTCCCATGTATCAAATGGAAGATGGCATGTTCCCATTACTAAATTTCTCTTTTCTTTCCTGATAGGATTTCTCCAAATTTATGTCCATCATCTATGTCTGGAAGATGTAATAATTTGTACCTAACAAATTCATTGGCAGAATACAGTATTAATGGTCACTGTAATGACTGTGGGTCGGAATTAGGAACTCTCTTGTATTAACAGAAGATTAGGAAATGGATTACCATTTCACCTGGGCCCTACAAACAAACATACATGGAGAGAGCAAAACAAACAAACAAACAAAATAGAAAACAAAACCCCCCAAATGGCATGAAGCTGGTTGAAATCCATCGAACCCTAGACTTTCAGCTTCATAGCTCATCTGGTCCTTTCGCTAGTTTTATATTAGAGTCTTTTCAGAGGGTCTTGATTTGACAGTAGATACCTTTGTACATGGTACTCTTAATTCAAGTCAGCATTGTATGGTTGCATTAGGACTGGGGTCCTCCAAGAGGAATAAAACCATCAACAAAATAAACTACAGGAAATGTTAGTTGCTACACAAGTCAATTGAACCACTCTATGCCATGTACTTTTTATGAGAAAGACTACACTGTATACAAAAAGAAAGCAACTCACTGCATGGTGTAAAGAACTGTAATTGACAGGATGTATATGAATATAATGTAATCAGGAAGCAAATTGTGGCTTATACCCTTTGACTTTCCATTGTAAAACAATACAGGAATTTCGTATGCTCAGAAGGACGGAGGGGTTTAGAACAGGAACTGGAAAAAAAAAAGTCATCCTTCCAATGACACAGAAGAAAACAGCACTGGTTATGAATGTGTTTTTAGTATTAAACAGCCTGGGTTCATATCACAGCTCCATTCGTTAGTCGCGTGACCTTGGGGAAGGCACTTAACCTCTTAGCTTCAATTTCCCCATCTTCAGGAAATAGGAATAGTAAAAGTAACTACCATACATAGTTTTGGTGAGTAGTTCATAAGTTTATACATAAAAGCACTTAGTAAAGTATTTGACACATAGTTCAATAAATAAATATCAATTATAATTGTTCAAAATCGAGTTATTTGACACTATGGCTACAATTTTTATTTTAGGTTGTGCTTGAGTATATGGTTAACACTTGTGTACGTTTGTGTCTCAGTTTTGTAGTTCACTAAGAACAGTCAGTCCTCCAACAGTGCATTATTTCCAGGTCAGGAAGCCCCTGAAAACAAAGGACATCCAGAGATTCCCCCTTTCCCAAAGTGCTTTGGTGGGCCTGGGTCCTCCTTCCCCACCTGGGTCTGTCACACCTGGCTCAGAAGAGCAAATGGCCAGGGATGGTTATATTTCTTAAGAATGCCTTTAAATCTTGTATATGCACTGTGCTCTATGTTACTATGTTTTTAATTTTTTTCTTCTTTTTGTATTTTTATTCTAATGCAAAAATCAATAAAGAGGCCGGGTTAAATGTCACAAGATGTGCATATTGAGTTTCCCTAAAAACCATATATTTGGATGGTGAATTGGCACCAAGACCTCTCACCAGACTCTAAGAACATCTCGTTCTTTTTCGCTTCATTCTTCTTTTCTCCTTCCAACAACTTTAACCACAAGAATACTCACCACTTTCTGCTTGTGTTGCTTCCCTCCTATTTCGTTTCTTCAGCCTTTCCAACTAGTTTGTAGGCGATTCCTTGTATTACATTCCTTCTGTCTGAAATACAGCAAGGGATAGGCTGAAGTAAGAAGTGGGGAGATTTGGAAGGGGATTCCGAATCCTCTGGTAATTTACTATTATCTTAGTCTTCTTACTCGTCTCCCTGAGTCCCTGTTGTATAAGGATGGGGGAATAAAAGCTCACTTTACCTTTTTCACAGGATTGTTAGGAAGACAAACTAAAATATTAGGTATGCTAACCTTTTCAAATGTTCTTATTATTCCCGAGGGAACTCTTTATCATTAATTGCATTTACATAATATCTCAAAACAAAGAATAAAACAATTTGTAAAATACAAATATGCTGCCCAAATTAAAAAAAAAATTAAGGCAAATTTGAAGTTATATTTCCTTATGAAATATGCCTAGACTGACCTAGTTTTCCTTCTATTTTTTAAAAGACTTAATTTTTTAGAATAGTCTTAGGTTCACAGAAAAATCTAACAGAGGTACAGAGCTTCTTCTAAGCATTAAGCTGAAACGTGAAAAAACTTTTTCTGATTTATCAATCCTTAAAAAAACGCGTTCTTCCTTTGCTAGCCCAAACTTCTCTTGGATTTTTTTGTTTTTTTGGTTTGTTTGTTTTGTGTAAGTGGAAAAGTAAATAGCTGGCCTAGAGGCCTGTTACACTTCCCTTTCAGCAATCTCGATCCACTGTGTAAAGTGTGCTTAAATGTTATTTGCCTAGCGGCTACCCTGGTCTATTCCTAACCTCTGCAACATTTTTGATGACCATGAGAAAATTTCATTTATCGTATGTTGGTAAGGAGCTGGAATAGACATGGTTCAAGAAATGTGAATCTGTTCATTAGAAAATCGGGTCAAAATGAAGGCTATTTATTATTGGAACAAATAATTAGCAAATTAGGTCAAATGAGTCAAATAATTGACTGGAGTATTCTTTTTTCTTTTTCTTTTTTTCTGTCCTTTTTTTCTTTTCCTTTCCTTTTTCTTTCTTTCTTTCCTTTTAAACAGGGACCTCTTCAGTAGTATCCTGCTATAAAGACCACTGAGATCACTAGAGAATGATTTAAAAAGCCAGAGTAGTCACAATAAAGCTCTTTATCGTGATCCAGGTCCTGCACTAGTTGCTTCATATTTTTGCTAACTCATTTGAACAGCACAGAATCCCTATGCGCTGTATCTTATGAGCCCCATTTTACTGATAAGGAAACTAAGGCTCAGAGAGATTAAGGAATTTCTCCATAGCGTGAAGCATCCCAGTTGAACAACTAGGATTTCTTGTCACATCTGCTTTTAGCTAGTCCTGAGAAAACCAAGTAGCCTTTTCTACTCACAGTATAGTGGATAATTTTCTATTATATGCACACAAATGAAATGTACATTCTGTGAAAAAAAATGCGTGAACAGAGACTACCTGGACAAATGCTCCTCCTCTTAAAGAATAATAACAAACATCATCATCTTATACCTTATGTAAATATATCCTGTATCTTACCTCTTTTAAGCTTTGCAGTAACTCACTGAGGTGGGATCATTAGCCCTACTTACAGATGTGAACCTTGAGACTCACTGTGGTGAAATGTTTGCCCAGTTCAGATGCACGTGTTTTTTAGACTCCCTAGACCGTGGCCTTCTGTCTGTGTCCTACTGGTGTTTACCCACCTCTTCCTTGAAGGAATGGTCTCCTCAGAAATTTAAATCATCGCTGTGCCATGCAGTAGCTCCCACTGCAGCATCCTTTTATCTCTGACTTTTTGGTGGTGGTGACGGGGTGGGGGCGGGTGGTTACTGTGGGAAGCTGGCAGGACTCTTGTCTTTTGGCTATTTGGGGACCTTTGTCAAAGACTCTGTCAGGACAGTATCTAAGGGATCCTTTCCTTCTCAAATATTGTCCTTTACTTCTGATTCATTCCACAGAAACAGAGAATTTCTAAATAAACAAGCAGAAAGTACGTTGGAATGACTTCATGCTCAAGTTTCTGATTGCTTGCACAGATGACATCCCAGCTCTGTCTCACCACACATTATTTTTTGAATCATTTTCCCTAACCCAAGTAAGTATCTCTGGTAACCAAATTTTGGTTACTTCCCCAAGGCAACCCGAGGTTTGGAAACCAAGTGGGCAGTTCCAAGTTCTCAGTGGACCGTTCCAAGGCATGCAACCACAGAGCTAAGGTCAGACCCCATTAGAATGGGGGTGGGGAGAGAGGATATGTGGAGAGAGGTTCGGGTCTTTCCAGTGTACTGGAATTTAACTGGAATGAGTGAAGGCAATTTCATTTTAAAATCTTTCCCCCCTGTCACCTCATTAACACCTCCAGTGAAAGGCAGCTGTGAGACTGTTAACTCTTTGCTTGCACATTCTTGAAAGTGCTATTGGCTGGGAACTCTTGTCCTTGTGAGAAGCCACCCTGCTGTCACCAATCTGGGGATCTGTAGCACTGAAATGAGGGTTTTTCCAAGACTCGGATTTATACCCCAATAGCGCACCATTCCATAGAGTGAGACATGCATTTCTGCCAGATTTTGCATATTTCGAGCTACTCCTCCATCAGCTGCAGTATGTTGGGTTTTTGGAACTTGGCTGCCTCAAATTCTTTTTGGAAATAAAGTGAGAACGTATGTGAACATTCATTAAATTATTAACTCATTCATTTACTCATTCACACTTTTAATAAATCGCATTGGATGAGTGCCTGTTACATGTCAGGCAGCAGCATGTCAGCATCGGGGTATGAGGGAAGATAAGGCGTTGTCCCTTCCCTCAAGGAGTTTGCAATTGCATGTGGGTTTAAGTCATTATTCCAACATACTGTGATGAAATTATGATAAAAGTGACTACGGGAGCACAAAGGGAGAGGCCGTAAAGCAGAGTAGCCCAAGGGAGATCAGAGAAGACAGAAGATACTTGAGTGGTTTTGAAGAAAAAGTAGGAGTTAGCTGGATGGGAAGAGCTGAGATGGGAGAGCGACATGGGCGAAGTCAGGAGCGAATCGTTTTGGCATGATGTTAGGGACAAGCTCTGAGTGCAGTGTAGTGAATACCCGTGCAGTCAGGGCTGCTATATACAGCTCAGACCCCCACTTCAGGATTTAAACATACGTTCTGCCAGGTGCTGGAAAGGGTGGGATGGCTATAAGTTCTCAGCTGGACCTTTTTGGGAATTGCTTTCAACCAGAGGGAGCTGCCTTGTCCAAGCTCATACTCCCTCCCCTGGGACAGTATGTATTCAAGGTACCATGGTATAAAGACCAGTTCTCCTTACTTCAAGGTAGACAATTCTGAATATCTATCCCATTTCAAAAGCTCCCAGTAAGATCTTCTGAGGTCTTTGCTGCAACTGTACCATAGTTCAACTTCTCTATCTAATCTTGCTTACCACACTTCTTTTTTTATTTGTATTTGTATTTTTTTATTTTTAATTTTTATTTATTTATTTGCCTACCACATTTCTCCCAGCTGGTGTCCTCTGGAAAATGGTACAAGAAGGGATCAAAAAGTTCAGAGAAGGGGCTATGTTTGAGTGGAAATATCATTAGGCTGGAAAACCTGTCAGCTGACTATAATTACCAGGAGGGCTTGGTGGGTACCCTATTTAATTAAGCAATCAGGAATATGCTGGAGAGACAGGCTCCAGTATCGCTGAGAAACTCAGTGGTGGCTCATGGTAGGGGATGTTGTTAGAAAACCGGGTTTACTGATGGCACCGAGCATGGTAGAATTCCAAGCAATAGAGACCGGGGGGACATTTGATATTGGAAACACTGATATTTCTATAATGAGTCACAAGATCAGGATGTCAGCTTGGTGCGGAAGTTATGGAGGTGGTCAATGGAATATAGTGGCTCTGGGGGCAAAACAGACAGAAAGCCCAACAAGAGTATTGCTTACTCTACACAGTCAAAAGAAATCAAGGATGGATGATGAGAAGGTTGAATGCAGCCAACTCCCTTGCCTCGTCTCCAGACTTAAGACAGATTTTGGACCTGGAGCCTTGAAAGAAATGCCAGGTATACAGCAGTTGCTGAAAAAGGAGGAAAAGCTCAATCTTGGTTTATGTATGGGTCAGCTCAACATGTGCATGCCAATTAAAAATAGACTGTGGCTGCATTATAGTCCCATTCAGGGAGGGCCTTAATGGGGCCATAGTGAGAAGAAACCCTTCCAAAGAGCAGAGCTTCTAATGGTGTACCTGGTTATCTATTTTCTGTGGGAATAGAAGTAGCCCAAGATAAAAATATATACAAACTCATGGGTAGTGGTGAATGGGTTGGTTGGTTGGTCAAGGGCCTGGAAAGAGAAATGTTAGAAGATGTGGTACAGAATGATCTGGTGGAGAGGCATGTGTACAGACCTATGGGGTGGAGTACAAAGAATAAATACTTGGTATCGTGTGTTAAACTCTCCAGAAAGCATCCACCAAGGAAGAAGCAATAAAGAAGTAGACAGAAGGACTTCACCAGTTGATGTTATCCAGCTCCCTCATCCACATAGTAGATGCATGAATGAATAATTTTGAATGAATAATTATATTGGAATGGAAGAGGCTCTTCATGGACTCAACTGCATGGACCCCAACTCCCCAAGGCTGACCTAGCTACAGCCAGTTAATATCTCATGTGTCAGCAGCATAGATCACAGCTCAGCTGCTGATATAACACAGTCCTTTGAGGAGGGCAGGTACCGTGTGGTGGCAAGTTTGTTCCATTGGAATCCTACCATCCTGGAAGGGACACCATTTATCTTGACTGGAATTGTCACATATTCACCTATGAGTTTGACTTAGTCATCATTACAGTATATAGACACCAACAAAGAATCTCATATAATATCATGTAAGACCAAGGCACACTTTTCAGCAAAGGAAGTGATATGGTAGGATATGACCATGGAATACACTGGTTCTATCACTCACTATACCCAGAAGCTGCCAACTTGACAGGCCTATGCATTGGCCTAGCACAAGTGAAGCACTAGTCTAGAGATAATACCCAGTAAGAATAGAGCACCATCCTCTAGGATGTACTATCCACTCTATATCAGTGATGATTAAATGTTTTGTTTACAACAGGAAGAACACACGAATCCAGGAACATATGAGTGGAAACAGAAGTGGATTCTTTTATCATTACTTCCAGCAAACCACTTGGGAAATTTGCACTTTTTCTCTGCACAACACTGGGATCCCTGTATTTAGGATTCCTGGTTTTCAAGGGGGAAACACTTCCACCAGGAGGCACAGCAAAAGTCCCATTAAAATATAGGCTATAGTTATCATCTGATCACTAGGGCTCCTTGTGCCAAGTGACAGGCAAAAGAATGGAATCACCATCCTGCCAGAGTAGTTGACTCTGATTATCAGGTGGAAGCAGGGATGTTGCTATATTAAGAATGCAGAGAAGTGTATGTTTTGTACCAGGTGATCCATGGAGTGTCTCATAGTACTCCCTTGCCCAAGGGACAAAGGTTATGGCAAAAGCCTGAGAAGAACCTGGAAACCAGAGATTCAGAAGTTCTTTTAGGGATGCAGTTCTGAATCGTTAAGCTATCTGGACCAGTGGAGATGTTAGCTGAGAGTGAGGGGATTTCCAAAAGATGACAGAAGAGGGGATGGTAAGAATTAGACCCAGTGGTTGGATCTGAAGTTTGTGTACTTTTCTGGGTAAGTTTCCCCAAGGGAAGAGACCAACCAGAATCTAGGATTTGCTGTTCTAAGAACTTATGTATGAAACAAGAGAGTCTGAGAGATGCCTGGCGTAGACTGTAGTGGTTACTGCTGTGGGGTGTTACCCAGATCTGCCTCTGAAGGCTGAGGTGCTCATCCTCAACTGTTGGACATGTTGGTGGCTCTAGACTGTTGACTGAGCCCATACCCAGGTATTTTCCTTAGCCAAAGATAGGATGCTCACTCATATTCCCCTCTCTTCCCCAAGAGCAACCTGCATGTAATGACTGGTCAATATGGAGGTCTCAATATCTAGTCTTCTTGCCTCAACAAGAAAAATCATTTCAAATTCAGGGTTTCCTCTAGAATTACCCGTGGCTTCTGTTACTACTGCATGTAGTTCAAATCTTCTTCTGCCAAATGCTCTGCCCCTTCTCCCTCTTAATATTGAGAACCCTTCCCAATAAACCTCCTGCATATATATACTACTGCATGTAGTTCAAATCTTCCTCTGCCAAACGCTCTGCCCCTTCTCCCTCTTAATATTGAGAACCCTTCCCAATAAACCTCCTGCATATATATATTTTTTATGGGTCAGAATCTGATTCGTAGGAAACCCAACCTATGACAAATGGGTATGTATTAGGGTAAAGGCTATGCTATTCTATCAAAGAGAGCTAAACATGAAATAGCTTCAGTAAGAAAGAATGTTATTTCTCTCCAGTGTTAGAGTCTGGGTGGTCTTGGCTGGCAAGCAACTCTGCTTTATGTGATTATTCAAGGACTCAGTTTCCTTCTATTTATTGTTTCATCCCTCCCTTGACTGTTGCCCCATTTAATTGGTTGAAGCGGTTTTCTCACTATGTTCCAGGCCATGGGAAGGGGAAAAGGAGTTTGGGAAAACACATGTGTGTTGCTTTAAAGCTCAGACCTGGGTTTCACGTACCCTTTCTTCTTGCATTAGGAGGACTTAATCATGGGTCATACCTAGCTACCAAAGACGCTGGGAAATGTAAGGTTTCTAACTTACATGCCTTGCCTCAGCTCTATGAAGAAAGAAAGAATAGGTTTTGGGTGCAATGCTTCCAGCATAGGTAAGGAAGAGAGGGTGGGAAGCAGAAATCATTTCATGTATAAATAGAGTGCTAAGGTATGGTGTTAGAACTTTCTTCTGAAAACTGTGGAGGGCCATCGAGTATGGTAGGAATCAGATAGCAAATAATTTGTGAGGGAGAATTGTATTGTGAGGTGAGCCAAACACCTGTATTAATCTTCATGTGGAAATGCTGTTTGTCATGGTATCTTTAGTAACAGATGTGATCTCTTGTCTGAACATAGTTGATGTTTCTGTTCCCTACTTACTCTTCACCTGAGGTAAAAATGGATGTTGCTCTGTCAGAACAACTGTGAATGAGTTGTTCTCAACTTTTCTTTGAAAGAGGAATTAACAGAGCAGTTTCCTCCTTCCTATTCCTCCAAAGCACAAGGTCAGGGGGAGGGTAAGTCTCACTAAGGGTGAGACTTAGTGCATTAAAAAAAAAAAAAAAGTAGAATGGAGATGGAGATGAAGGAATGTGGAAGAGAGAGCGCTAGTCTCTTTTGGGTCCAGTCAAGAGGTCTGAGCTTGGCTTTGCCCTGGCTCTGCCTCTAGATTTACGATTTTTCCCAAATTGCTTGGCTTCTCTAGCATTCACCTCTAAATTAGGTTGTTCGACACGGTAAACTGGAAATTTCCTTTCAGTTTAGAAATGTACTTCAATTTGAGTAGGCATTAAAACTGAAGGTAGGAACCAGTTAGGGTTGGAGCTCAGGAAATGTTGGTTGAATTTAATTAAATTTTTGGTTTTAATTTTAGCTAAGTAAATCATTGCTTGACCCTCAGCCCACATGGGAAGCCTACCCCCCTAACATCAAAAAAGAAGCAACCACAAGCAACAGCCTACTGGGTGGTCTATGATCTCTACTCAGCTGTCTGAGGAGACGAGTTTTCTTCTTATCTGCCTATTCCAGATGCCCGTTTCTCTGAATGATGAACCAAGGAGAAGTTCCAAGAGAAGGCCCGTGGACAGCCCACGGCCACCTGGAGTCTATCTCATCCATCACAAAGGTTTCGAGATAAGGAGTACACAACGCACCATCTACTGTGCTCTTTTCCTTGTGGTATTTTGGTGTCTATGGCAGGAGTTATGAGAGATTGGCATTTCGGCCAGGAGCAAACCAGATCCCTGGGT
Source organism: Phoca vitulina (assembly GCF_004348235.1). Taxonomy (NCBI): domain Eukaryota; kingdom Metazoa; phylum Chordata; class Mammalia; order Carnivora; family Phocidae; genus Phoca; species Phoca vitulina. The sequence continues at coordinate 6,312,023 of NW_022589770.1, forward strand.
TGGCATGTAGTTTGGGCAGCGGAGCACCTTCTCAGTTTCATGGAGCTGCCGTGGGAGCGGCAGACACACTTCTGCTCTTCCGGGCCTGGTTCACAAAGGAAGAAGAGTGGTTATCGTCTACCATGACAGTGGCTTCAGGTGCCAATGAAAGGCGTGAGGGACTGAGGCAGAGCTGGAAATTCACCAGAATACCAGGACTCACGTCGGCAAAAAGAACCACGTGACCTCCTCCTTCGGCTTGTGACCCTGACACTTCAGTGTCTCCACCTGCTAGACGTTCAGTCTTAACTGACTTTAATAAGCCCTCGCTGTCGTCTGAAGGGCAAGAATTATACATTTGCGATTAGCATCAGCGGGCAGCAAGGTCTGCGTGGCCCAACCGGCAAAGGCTTTGAGGGCAGGTCGTTTCTTCTCAGATGCTTTTGAAAGGCCACTTTACTTATAAAGTTCAGTGTCCCCCAGATTAGTGGTCACGCCAGCACTTAACATGCTGGCTGGGGGGGGAAGAATCAGTATCATGCTTGTCATGAACATGGGAGGCGTAGGACACCTGGCCCTCTGTTATTCCTGGGACACTGTACCAGAATCAACTGGGGCACAATACAGTTCTTATTCTGAACCAGAATCCATCTGTACCCTACAGTAGGGAGACAAAAGAGGATTGTTAGCACTTAAAGGCACCTTGACAGAGTCATACTGCTTGACTCTTTTATTAATTGCCCCATCTGCTAAGTGAGAGCTCTCTGACACAGGTTGGTGCAGGACTCTTAAAGCCCTTAGTCCGCTTCCTATTGGTTCCACCTGTGTTTGTGTTTTTGCTCAGTGGGCAGAGATTCCAGGGAGAAAATGAACCGCTGCAGATCGATTGCAGTACCAGTCATGCAGAAGACGTGGTGAAGCGTGCCATTTGATTTTGATCTGGCTTTAACCCTTGCTGGGCGGTTGCCCCGCTTCCCGGCTTTTGTTTGCCTCGGTTTGTGTTCGAAGCCTCGGAGGCTCGAGGTAAAGGGAGGAGAAGAGGCAGCAGGATGCCCTCATCTTAGGAAACACACCATTTCCCCTTTAAGTCAGTCAGACCCCCCCAAACCTTTCAGTCACAGTCTGGGACAGAGCAGTAGAATGGCCAGAAAGCAGTAGTGTGTGTGTGTGTGTGTGGGGGGGGGGTGTTATTGCTGCCATGGAAAGATATGCCTTGTTTATGCAGCCAATGATAATTCTCAACAAAAGTACATCGGCAGAGCAGGCAGAGTCTGGGCCCGCACTGACAAAAGACAGACCGACCAAGCTCGACGGTTTACTTAGGCGACCATTCTCCCCAGGATGATTTGTCTTTGTCCTTTCCTTTCTTATTTTGTTTTAAAGAGATTGAGTTAAGGATGTGGTGTCGATTTCAGCCGCAGCTTTGCAATTTCTGCATTTAGCCTGGATTATGTTACAGCCGTCACGATGCTGGGATATTTTTCTCTGTACAGTTTGGAGATAGAGGAGAGAAACAGGAAAAGGCGTGGTGTCTCCTCTCAAAGATCCTTTATGGTGGGGTCTGGAGGTTGCATGGATGTGTGTGTGTGCATGTGTGTGTGTGCGTGTGAGAGAGACAGAGAGAGAGAGAGAGGGAGGGAGGGAGAAGAGGGAAAAGAGAGAAAGCTCTGCACAGCCAAACAAAACTTTTGCCCCTTGATTATGCTCCTTATCTTCTCAATAGGAATATTTGAGCTCCCTGCTGTTTCCTGAAACTCCAGGAACCTAAAGATGGAGACCGAGAGGAATGAGTCCTCATCTTATTGTACAGTGGGGAGAGGGGCGCTGAAGTGCAGGAATGACTTATTGCAACTTTTTTAGCCCCTGAACCCACATTTTCTGTTCTATACCCCTCTTTAAGATTCTGAGCCCTGCTCTGCTTGCTTACATGGGCCTGTCTCTCTCCTATCCTGCCTTTCCTGGGAGGGAGAATGGTATCCCTTGGGACTTACTCTGTTGGAAGCAACAGAAAACAGTCTAAATTGGCTTACATAAAATGGTGTTTTATAAGTTCATGTCAAAGTGTGGGGGCAGGGCTGGCTTTGGTCATGACTGAATTGAGGGACTCAAAAGTCCTCAGGAGCTGGTCCATTTCCATCTCTGACCCATATCTGCTTTTTCTAAGTCTGGCTTCTTTCTCAAACTCCATCTGTTGGCATGATGACTGAATTAGTCCCTTCCAATGTCATGTTGGCAAGGAAGGAGAACCCGGCTTTCTCCCTGTAGCCCCAGAAAATGTCTCCCCAGGTCTGGCTTAGATTAGTTCACATGCACAACCACGAACTAGCCCTGTGGCCAGGGGAATGCGGGTCTCTGGCCAAGACTGAAGTGATCATGTTCTTGAAGCTGGAGTAGAAGGCAGCCTGAAGTTCATCTGGGAGAAGGCTGTTTCTAAGAGAAAGATTTGGGTACTGTTGTTAGAGGAAGAGGGAACAGAGGCTGCTTGTCCAAACAACAGTCCAAAACGTATCCACTGCAGGAGTCTTAGATATTTAAAGGGGACAAATGGTAATTTGGTCAATCAGCTCCATAATGTATGTATGTATTGTGTGAGTGTATGTGTGTGCGTGTGCATGTGTGTGTGTGTGTGAGCCTCTGTGTGTGTATGTGTTGATAAGGATGCTGGCCCAACACACTAACTTTAGAATCCTGGGCCCAAATCCTAATTCTAGCAGTAACTTAATTCATTGACTTTTTGATGAGGTACTTAAAATTTCCGGTTTGGCTTTATTCTACAGAGATTTGGGGTGGAGTTAACTCAGCATCATTTCTGAAGAGATAAGTAACTACTTTGTCAATGACCTCATTTGTCTATTTTTACTTACTCCTGCCATGAATAAAAATAATATCTCAGGATCACTAAACAATTGCTTAAAAACACTTGAGGTACTCTCAGCTAATATCTTGAAGGTTGTCCAAAATTCTACTTTTCTAAATTACCTCTGTTTCAGAAGGAGAAACTGCTTTTCCTTCCTAGATAGATCTTCTCCACTGTCCAACACCCTTCTAGGGAGAATAAGTTTTGCTTAAGCAGACCCAGAATGACTGTGTGTCTATGAAGAATGAGATGATTTGTCTTTTCAGTGAAAACATCTTTGCTGCATGAAGCGTATGCCCTGCCGCAGGAATCTATTAGTCCACAAAACTTTCACCTTCCCACAAATGTTTCAACAGCTGGGACGCAAGGTCCCATTCAGAGACAAATGTGCACACCACATTTACAGTCTGAAATTCAATCTTCGAGCATCACTTGATTAGAATGAACATTATGGTGCATTGTAATTCTTTTCATTTAAATAGCAGCCAATAAATTTATACCACAACCCATCCCCTGTCTCACAGCATATTCAAAAAGTTTCCAGTTAATGCTATTTTAACCAGCTGGCATCTAAATATTTACCAAACTCTTCAGGTGCCCAAGGCAAGCATACCCCAATATTTACAGGGTTGGTGCACACAACACACACACACGCGTGCGCGCGCACGTGCGAAAAGTCACACACATATTTTTGTGGAAATTAAGAACACATTTCTGATTCTGTTCTTAAAAAGTGCTTCAGTAGGGTGTCCTGCTACCCAAGGACCCTCTCCTCTGAGAGTTCATCTCTGCTAAGCAATTAGCACAGTAGGAGCTCAAAAACCATGAGCTATATTAAAATGATTGTAGTTATTATATGATTTTAATTATTAAACAGTATCTTCGGTAATTTAATTCTATTGGGCTTTTTATTTTTCTAAAGTAGGAAGTTCTTACGCATGTTTAGATCAACCACTCAGGTAATCTCATTGACCCAAAGAGAGTAAATGCCTTTATCATTATTCTTGCAAATTAATCTAGAGTAAAGACATAACTTTTTTGGATGTTTGCAAACTTTTCTAGAAAGTTCCATATACTCTAGCAAATGTGCCATCTAGCAAAGTATGGATCTTGCTGAATGAATATTGCTCCCCCCCGCCTAGTCCCACGAGGACACTGCTGGTCCCACGTGCTCTTTTTTCCTCCCTCTTTTACAGAGAATGTATCACTAACATACCAGACTTTATTGATCATGTGTATTGTTCTTTGCTGGCCTTTCTTTTCCAGAATGTAAGCTCTGTGAAGGAAGGTGTCTTTGTTTCTTTTGTTGACTGATGTGTCCCAGTCACCTTCAGCCCCATTTCTTTCTACCCCAATAACTTTTTTTTTTCTTTTAATGAAATGGTATAGGTTGATAGTGTATCTGAGATAAGAGCAACTCTATTTCTGGTAAGAGAGGAACTGAAATGTTGACCTTGGCCGGCCTTCTCTTATGACCATCTTATGCGTACCATGAACTTTTTCTACCTTGCTGCATTTGGGAATGGGCAACCGTTCTGCACTTGTCCTTGTGGGGTTCAGAGCACAGAATGTGAAGGCCGACTACCCACATGCCCATGATTGAATAACTCCCTGGTGTGTTGGTTGTGGAGTAGGAACTGAGTAGATAAAAGAGGGAAAATGCTATAGTGCCTCTCATCACCCAAATTCAAAACTTTTTAAATTTGTGGACATCATCTTGGTCTCCTCTACCTCAGTAGACACCAAGGTTCTCTGGTGCCTCCTTCCCTACATCTTCCCTGCCCTCATTTCTCTGGGTAGCTGCTGACGTGCATGTGACAAAACTCCAAAGTAATGGTAGTTTAATTGAGATAATAGTTCACCTTTTTCTTTTCTTTTTCTTTTTTTAAAGATTTTATTTGTCAGAGAGAGAGAGAGCACAATCAGGGGGAGCGGCAGGCAGAGGGAGAGGGAGAAGCAGGCTCCCCGCTGAGCAGTGAGCCCCATGTGGGACTCGATCCCAGGACCCTGGGATCATGACCTGAGCCAAAGGCAGCCGCTTAACCGACTGAGACACCCAGGCGCCCCAATAGTTCACCTTTTTCTGACATAAGAATAAAGCTGTGGTGGGAGGGTTGGGATGGTGGCACCACGGGGACGTCAGCAATGCAGCTATCTGTCAGCTCTACTATATCAAATGTGTGGCCCTTGTCTTCGTGATCAGTGAATGAGTGTGAGTCTGCATATCTGTGCTTTCGGCTGACAGTACTATGAAAAAGCAAGGAGAAGAGGGGCAAAAGAAGCTCCCATATAACACTTCTGCTGTAATTGAAGAGCCAGAACATAGTCTGATGGCCATAACTATAAACAAGGGAGGTTTAGAAATGTAGCTTTTATTCTGGATGGCCATATGATCAGAAAATTTGGGGGTCTCTATTAAGAAAGAAGGAGAGCGGAAAATGAGGCAGGCAATTAGCATTCTCAGTCTAAACTACCTCTTTAATACTCATGAATGAGACCTTGGATTATTACAATCACTTATGAAGCGCCTCTACTTTCTTCTCCAGAAATTTAGAATGCCAACCTAATTGTTTTAGAGAGTACTCTCTTCATTTCATTCCATAGCTCAAATACTTCAATAATTCTCAATTAATAACTGGATGAAGTCCAATCTCACTAGCCTGACATTTCAGGAAGTGGCATTGTATGGTAGAAAGAATTTGGCTTAGAAAACATCCCCACTACAAAACCCCCAAAAACCCATGGATTATTACTTCTCATGGTCCTGCGTGGTGGATGAGTGGTTCCTCTGCTGGTTTCACCTGGGCTCGCCTGCACAGTTGCATTCAGCTGGAGGGATGGCTGGACTGGACAGTCTCAGATGTCCCCACTCATATCTGGGAAGAGAGGCTGGCTATTGGCTGTGGTGCCTCAGCTCTGCTCCACATGGCTTCTCATCCTTCAGGAGGCTAGGCCGGCTGCCTTATATTGTGGTCTTAGGGTAATGTTTCTTTTTTTTTTTTTTTTAAGATTTTATTTATTTATTTGATGGAGAGAGACACAGCGAGAGAGGGAACACAAGCAGAGGGAGCGGGAGAGGGAGAAGCAGGCTTCCCGCTGAGCAGGGAGCCCGATGTGGGGCTCGATCCCAGGACCCCGGGATCATGACCTGAGCCGAAGGCAGACGCTTAACGACTGAGCCACCCAGGCGCCCCAAGGGTAATATTTCAATGGACAAAAACTAAAGTGGCAAGGTCTCTTAAGACCTAGCCTTGGGAGTCATATAATGTCACTTTTGCCACATTTCCATCACAAATCCAGTTCTGATTCAAGGGATGAAGAAATAGACCGCATTTCTTTTTGGAAGGAGAGGTAAAGACATAATGAAATAGGGAATGCTTTCCAGGACAGCAGGAATTTGTGGTCTTTTTTCTTTTTTTTTGCAGTTGAACATAACATCTCTGTGATCTTTGACAAACCATTTAACCTGGCTGAAACCTCAGTTTCCCCATTTGGAAAATAGGCAATATAACCACCTCTAGAGTGCTTTGAGATGTAAGTGATATCAGGCTTTTAAAGTGCCTCGGGGGCCCCGAGGTCCTCAGTCGGGCAAGGTGTCTAACGATTGATCTCAGCTCAGGTGTTGATCTTAGGGGTTTGATCTCAGGGTCGTGAGTTCAGGCCCTGGCTTAGGCTCGGCACCAGGAGTGGAGCCTACTTAAAAAAATAAAAAAATAAAGTGCCTCAAGTAAGACCCTCAGTCAATATTAATTCTGCCTCCATTCAAAATTCTTCCAGGTCCCACTGACCATGTGAACACTGCACCCCTGCTAATCTCTTCATGGTCCTCTGAAACCCCAGTGATATTCCCACTGAGTGTTTCTGCCATTTTCTTTACCTGAAACATTTTCCCTTCATTTCTTAGTCTACAAAACCTTATCCATATTTCAGGATATCAAGTCCCATTTCCTTCATCAAGGGTTGACCCTTCAGGCCACCATGATTTCTTGGCTTTCTAAATTCTAGCAGCCTTTGTGATTTATGCCACTCTTTAGCCATTTGATTGTATGGATTCCTGTGACATTGCATTGCCTTATGGAGTTATTTAATTTTAATACTCTTTACCTTTTCGACTGCATGTCACCAAGTATTCTGTAAAACCCTAAAGGGTGGAGAATGTAGGATGGAATGGTGAAATACAAAAAGATGTGAAAGATTAGTCTTGTGGCCTCAATTTTAGTCTTAAATGCTTATGAGCAGGATAGACACGAGTAAGTCATTTAACTTTTCCTAAACTTAGTTTCGCAGAATCTTTAAAAAGATAATATTCTGGGCCTGCTTAGCAATATTGTTGTAGGGATCAGATAAGATTATACATATGGACATTCTTTATTGTAAAATATCACATAAATGTTTGGCCTGTTGTAATATGTCTAATGAACATTCGTTGACTAAATACTAAATAAGTATGAAATATGGGAAACTAGATCTATTGAGTTTATTTGTGCAGGAACATGGATATTCTTTTAATTTACCCCTAAAAAGGAAACCAGAATACCATGGTTTTGGCAACATCAATTTAATGGGTTCCAGTTAAATGACTCCACCATGTCCAATTATAATTCCAGTTTTTAATACAGTTCAGCAAGAGAGAAATCATGAGCAGAGATCCAATATTATTCTAGAATAGTTTCTGTTACAAAGTTTCTTTCAGAAGGAACATTTTGGAGGAGATTGTTTTGTTGAACTGTTTCATAAGTGAGATGTTAATGTGGTTACAATTGAGTTCACTCTTAAGCACATCGGGGAGAAATTTTGTTTTGCTTACAACACCACATGAAGCTCTCCCACCCTAGCTCCAATGCAAATGCAGTAGATTAAGTCCACCAGAGCTAGGTTAGAATTGCAAGATTGTAACGTGTCAGACTCCATGCAAAACTATCACATGCAGACCAAAAGAGTTGCCTGTTTATATTAGTTTTAAGTATTTCCAGGGACAGAGAGCCATGAACTTTCAGGGTCTGTCACATTTATCCTCAGGAAGGTCATCTTGTTGAACAGCAACTCTCACTGCAATGTGAGACATATTTCCTTATGTTGTCCCAAATGGGGATGGTGAACAGCTGGTCAATGTCATTTTTATCACAATTTTCATACACTTGAATTCAGTTAAGTTGTCTCTCTTATTTTGCTTCATCCCAGCTTTCTTAACCTTCCTAGAGAGGTCCTGTTTTTCTTCCCCAAAATCATTTTTATTACCATTTTCAGGGCTTGGAGAAGTCAGGCCTCAAACTGGACAGAAAAATCAAGTAAGTCCTGGCCAGCATTTGTGATGACATTACTTCCTGTCTTGCCATGCGACACTGATTGTAATGTGTCCTGGCATCCTATAGTTTACTGTTGAATCAAATTCGTGTCATGGGCTATAGCATCTTTCTTTCTTTAAAAAATGGTTCTTCAGTGTTTTTCTTGATATCTTTTAAAAGTAATACACGTTCATTGTTTGATAGTTAGACTATCACACACAAAAGAAAAAGATAGAAATGACTCGCAATCCCTCCGTTCAGAGATAGCCCCCATTAAGATTTTGGCTTTACGGTCTTCAGGGCAGAGAAGGTTGGCCTTCTAATCCCTTCTGGCAGTTTCCCTCTTGCTGCCAGCGTCCTTTCTCTCTCCCATGGGAGACTCGTTATGAGCTCAGTTAGACAGCCATGGCCCTTGGTAGTGGAAGAATGGACTGGCAAGGAATTGGGTATTCTCAGGAACAAAACAGATATTAAATTAAATTCTGCAAATGTCAGAAAACTAGTATTATCTCTACTGAGGGAGTCTGTAAGTATTAAATGCAAGTGTGTGTGACTCTGTGTGTGTGTGTGTGTGTGTGTGCGTGTCTGTGTGTGTGTTTGTAGAAGCATATATATTACATGTAATTCTTAGAAATGTGTCTGGAACATAGTAAGAGCTGAATAAATATTAAATACTGTTATTTCAGTTGCAATAACTATTATTCTTCTTATTTCTGTCAGCACAGTCTTTGGCATCATCATTATTAAAGGCTTCCTGTAAGCCGGGCCTGGCTCTGGACCCTGGGACCCTAATAGTAGATCCTAGCCCACTAGGTCATCTTGGTTTGGTAAGCGTGACAGACACAATTTTATAATTGTGGTCTCCAGCAGATCTAAAGCAGAACAAAACAAAGCACCTGAACAAACCAACCCTTTTACCTCTATTAGCTTCTTAGCTTCCCTAAAATACCTAGCTCCAGGCTCAGCTAAGTAGAATGCATGAGGTTTCCTAACTACCCTTTGGTCATTCTCTATCCTTCTACAGTTATTTATCTATTTCAGATTTCATTATGTCACTCATTATTTCACCACCATTGACCATTTCCATAAAGTAAAGAAGCTATTCAGGATCCTATGTTTTTAGTGTTCATCTGTCATCAACTTCTTCATTCACTCATTCAAAAAGGAGGCACATCCCTTATGTACCCACTTTTGATGGCTGCCAAAAAATGGTCTGATGACTCTCATGACTTTTGCAATATAGCATTTGTTTTTTTTATGACATCAAAACAAATGGTCAATCTTGTCGAAGCAGTGAAATCAATTGATCAGGTGGCTTTTCAACTTTAGGACATAATTTGCAGTGTTGGCTGCTTTGGCATTCCTTAAATTTGCCCCATGTGACTTGGTAGATCTCTGTTTTGAGAATTGTCTTCGTTTTAAGCCATTTCTGTTCTTATAGACGTTTGATGATTTACCCAGATTGATTGAAATGGGGCATGGTCTCCTCTGGATCCTTCCTCTACTCAATAATGTCAGCTATGACATCGTGCAAATTAGGACATTCCGTTAACAGAGGGAGGGTCTTGACCTTCTGGGAAGCGGTTGAAGAACTGAAATAAAATCCATATTTACTTGATGGGAAGTTCCTCTTGCTCCCTCTCACTCTCCCTCACTCTCTCTTTCCCTTGCGGTGCGTCTGTATTTGCATGTTTATGAAGAATGGCTGGTCAGAGAGGAGTGGAGGTGGGTGGATGGGTGGGTGAGCAGAAATATCCTATTTGAGCTCCACAGTGTGTAGCAGATAATATTTGGACCCCACTTTACAAATGACAAAACTTAGATGGAAGAGGATGGTTCACGTGCCAAGGTTGCACAGCCACTGAGGGCAAGAGCTGAAGTCAAAACCACAGTCACCTTACCCCTTAGTACAGTGGCTCCTTTTCCAAGAAGCCAAGCCCAAATCTTACAGAAGGTCCCATCTCCTGCCTCCTCTGGTGTGGTGGCTTGTGCATGGAAGGTGTTAAGAAAATGTGCATGAAGCGGCTTGGAAGAAAGAATAGGGGAAAGTAGGTTTTATTTTTATTTTATTTTTTAAATTAATTTATTTTTTATTATTATTTTTAAAATTAACATATAATGTATTATTTGTTTCAGGGGTACAGGTCTGTGATTCATCAGTCTTACACAATTCACAGTGCTCACCATAGCACATACCCTCCCCCGTGTCTATCACCCAGCCACCCCATCCCTCCCACCCCACCCCCCACTCCAGCAACCCTCAGTTTGTTTCCTGAGATTAAGAATTCCTCATATCAGTGAGATCATATGATACTCGTCTTTCTCTGTTTGATTTATTTCGCTTAGTATAATACCTTCTGGTTCCATCCACATCGTTGCAAATGGCAAGATTTCATTTTTTGATGGCTACATAATATTCCATTTTGTGTGTGTGTATGTGTGTGTGTGTGTGTGTATACCACATCTTTTTTATCCATTCATCTGTTGATAGACATCTAGGTTATTTCCATAGTTTGGCTATTGTGGACATTGCTGCTATAAACATCGGGGCACATGTATCCATTTGGATCCCTACATTTGTGTCTTTGGGGTAAATACCCAGTAGTGCAATTGCTGGGTCATAGGGCAGCTCTATTTTCAACTTTTTGAGCAACCTCCATACTGTTTGCCAGAGTGGCTGCACCAGTTGCATTCCCACCAGCAGTATAGGAGGGTGGGGAAAGCAGGTTTTAAAAGATGCCCGTTGATGAGGAGTCCGGGGAATTGAGGAATCCAAAATCACGAGCACAAAGTCCAAAGCAATTACATCTATAAGTGTTAAAAATATGTGGTGTGCTTTCTTTCCCTGCCGAAGGAGAAGGCTGTTTACATTATGGGAGATTGTTCCGGTCTGTCCCAAAGAGCTTGTTAAGGGTGACGGACAGGTTTGTTGCTCGAATGCGCACTCCAAATTAGATGAATGGAGGAATTATGAAGCAATCAAACGGCAAGGCTTTTAGCAGACCACAGTGCGTTGCCCTTTTTTGCTACCCCTAGGCCTGTTAGCATAAAAGAGGCTATAAAGATAAAGTGCACAATATTATTCAAGTCTCCGAGTTCAACAAACACTGGCAGCCGGCGCTTCGTGGCAACCGTCCTCGGGATTGCTCAAAGCCACTTTGCCTCCCCCACGTGCAGAGTGAGCCCCATTTCTTACCTCCTTGCCAGGACGATATCAGGGCCCTAGCGGGAGTTAGAACGAGGAGAAACACCTGGCTCCTTTTGAAGTTCACGCCCTCCCTCCCCTTCTTCATGGCCCTCAGGGGACGGAGAGACCTGGGGCGGGGGGGTGGTTGGTCCAAGCCTTTCATTGCAGAGGTGAGATGCTGCAATGGCACTTGGCTTGTCTGAGGCTGCCCAGCCTTGCACATTCAGTCCTGTGTGTGCTGTGCCTTCCAGAAGCAACTGGAGTATCACGGGGGAGGATGATGTGTACTTAACATCTCTCCGTATCTTCTCCAGTAGGGTATAAGCCAGTCCAGTAAACCCATTATGGAAAAGGGAAAGCTGCAAAGTCTCTCTGGCTGAGGAGGGAGTAGGTGTGGGGTGGGAGGTCCTGGAAGCCTGCCCTCCCAACTTCGCTTTGCCCCTGTGGTCTTGGAAGACTGGGCTTGAGAAACCCCAGGGCTCTGGGGGAAAACAACAGCGGCATATTTGATTTTTCCCCCCTTTTCTGCCAATCCACTAGAAGTTATTATTTTTTTCCCCTGAATCTTCTCATTTTACCCAGTTCAAACACGTTTCTTATTATTAATGCTGCTTTGGCAGGGGCTGGTGCCACACTTACGGCTGAGCCGCCTTTGCTGACCTCGATCTCGTTACCCTGACTTGACAGGTACGGAAACGGAGACTTTGAGAGGGGAAGTGACAGTCAGGAAGGGACAGACCTGGGGTCTGACACCAGATCTGTCTGATCCTAAACTCACCATGATCCTCTGCTTCTAGCACAGAGGATTGGTCTGCAGTTTTGAAAGTTGTCTGCTTTGCGTCTTTGGATGTTTTTCCCCAGGAGGGGAAATGATGCGATTAGTCAGGATAAAGTCTAAGACCCTTTGCACTCTTTCATTCTGCTATTCAGTCAGTTTATGGTTTAAGCTAATGGTTCACTTCAGAAGAAGGGAGATTGTTCTCCCCAGAATATGCACGTATGGTTTAGACATTGAGATTCTGGAGGCCATGGCCCATGACTAGGATTTTTTTTTTTTTTTTGCATGATTCTTCTTTTTACAGATCACTTCTAGTATAAAACCGTGTGGAGGATCTTTTGTTCTTTCATAATCTGTTCACATCCTACCATCCCCACCATGCCGAAGCGACTTATAAATTTGGTCCGTGGTTATCTGGGGTCTGTTTTAGAGGGCTCTTTTTTTTTTTTAAAGATTTTATTTATTTATTTGTCAGAGAGAGAGAGAGCATGCACACAAGCAGGGAGAGCTGCAGGCAGAGGGAGAAGCAGTCTCCCCGCAGAGCAAGGAGACCGATGCGGGACTCGATCCCAGGACCGATCCCAGGATCGTGACCCGAGCTGGAGGTAGACACTTAACCAACTGAGCCACCCAGGTGTCCCTAGAGGGCTTTTTAGAAACAACGGGCAAACACCTCTACGTGGCGGGAGTCTTGCTCACGTAGGAGGCCCACCACTTTGCAGCAGCATCTCATACCACTGACAATGGGGCCAGCCCAGCTGCCCGCCTCTGGATGGAAGGAATGGGTGGGTCCCTGACACCACACTGGCCCGGGAAAAAGGGAATGATTCAGTTCATCATACAGATGTTTGGTCCACATAACTGCAAACTTCAGGATCGTAACATCTGTTTTTTTTGTAAAGTCCCCTCCCCCATTCCATTGTCTTCATTTCACAAATCCACATTTAGAATAGGCTTTGGAACTTGATAGGCCCCATGGTCGTATGGGATACAATGCAGTTGGGGCCCAGTAACTTCCCCACACCACCACAGACAGGAGGAGAGCAACGCTGATCGCTGTTGAACTCTGCTGTTTGCTCCCATGAAACCGATTCATTTATAAAGCTGTGATTTCTCCTGCAGGAAAGAAAACCAAAAAACAAAAAACAAAACCAAACCCAGCTGCTATTTTTAGAGACATTTTGGAAATGAAAGGGCTATGAAAGTAAACCTACCCAGCCAGGAAGACTATCGGTGAGCTTTCCAAATCTGTCCACTAAAGTAGGAATTTGAAAGCCCCACCACAAATTGCTTTTCACTTCAACCAGGATGCTTATTATGATCTGCTGGCTCCACTCAGCTCTCCTATTACTTACACATGAATTTAGTTACCCTGTATTTTAATTACATGTGTAGAACCAGTTTTATGTTCTCTTCTCCGACTACTCATAAACTTCACAGAGATCACCAAAAACCAAATTGTTCTTAAAATAGCCTTTGCCTCCTGTCCTTGCAAGGAGACCACTATTTCAGCCATGACACTATGTCAGCCCAGCCCTGGCTTCTCTAAGTTCATTAGGATCCTGGCAGGCGTGTTCCTCCTAACCACAGCGTCGTTTTAATTAAGCTTGTCCCTGGTCATGGAGCTTGGTGCCTCAGACACACCATCAGAGACACATGATTAACAACAGGCCCGAGCTGGATTTTGGTGGTATCCTTCGAACCCATGTGTTACCAGCGTTTGAGTCAAAACCATGGGTGCCAGAGCTGGTCCTTATTTTGCTTGTTAGCTACGATGAAAAAACAAAACAAAACAAAACAAAACACAGAATTTCATGTGTCTCCGTCCCCCAGGTATCTTTGGTCTTCTGTTCTCCATCATCATGTTGTGGTTTGCAATGCACAAGATGTACCTTTGGTAATTACATGACAACTGCGATTTCAGCTGACTTGAAAGTCCAGTCACAATATCAAATGCCCCGTGGAACTCAACATTGAGAAGCTCTGCATAAAGAGAAGGCTCTCATCAAAAGGAATGAAATCTCGCCATTTGCAATGACGTGGTTGGAACTGGAGAGTGTTATGCTGAGCGAAATAAGTCAATCAGAGAAAGACATGTATCATATGACCTCACTGATAGGAGGAATTCTTAATCTCAGGAAACAAACTGAGGGTTGCTGTAGTGGTGGGGGGTGGGAGGGATGGGGTGGCTGGGTGATAGACACTGGGTATGTGCTATGGTGAGTGCTGTGAAGTGTGGAAGACTGTTGAATCACAGATCTGTACCTCTGAAACAAATAATACATTATATGTTAAAAAAAAAAAAGAAGAAGAGAGCAGGAGGGGAGGAATGAAGGGGGGAAATCAGTGGGGGAGACGAACCATGAAAGACTATGGACTCTGAGAAACAAACTGAGGGTTCTAGAGGGGAGGGGGGCAGGGGGATGGGTTAGCCTGGTGATGGGTATTAAAGAGGGCACGTTCTGCATGGAGCACTGGGTGTTATACGCAAACAATGAATCATGGAACACTACATCAAAAGCTAATGATGTAACGTATGGTGATTAACATAACATAATAATTTAAAAAAAGGAAGAAAAAAAGAAAGAGAAGGCTCTATGTCTTATGGTGAGGTTGTAGTGTTATTATTACCCTGTTCCCCCTTTTTACTCACGATTATGTGACTGCCCTGGGAAGCAATATAATAAAAATATAAATCCATCTCTGGCCATATAATAACTGTTTTAGTCTTCCCCCCAACTCTCCTAAAAATACAGAAGGCGAATATCATCTCTCTAACAGATTGTGGATAAATCAGACACTAACAATAATATCCCGGGTGCAGCATGGCCATAAAATATGATTCCTGCGTGCTTTCCTTCCTGAAATTTCACAAATTGTCACATAATTCACCAACATAATTTTTTTTTTTTAATTCACATAAACAGAGCAGCTCACAAGGCTGTTCTAATGAAGGAGTAATATCGCATTCCCATGTTTTTTTAGAAGGTAAGTATTATTGACCCAGCTGAGTGTCATTGGTGGGTGAGGGGCTGGAGTTCAGGACTCCAGGGTTCAGAAGTGTTTCTCTGATTCACCGTGGCCCCCTGGGAGATGATACTGATGTATATCTCAGACAACCCAGAGTCATAATGAAACAATTTTAAACTGGTGGTGAATCTTGGAATTTATCCATATGTCACTGCACAACTGGGTAGAAGGAGAAAAATTCGGTGGGTCCTTTTGCACCTTTGGCTCTCCTAAGGCCAGATCACCAGTGGGACTGGTTTGCAACTTCCTTTCCTTCACCCCCCCACTGCCCAAATCTGTGACTTTGACAACTCGTTTATTTTTGGGGTAGGGGTTTGTGAATATTTTCAAGTTCCTGGGTCTTCAATGGTACTTCTGACTGATGAAACTTCGTTGGGAAAAACGAATTCAGAATGAAAACAGATGTTTCAAAATTCATGTGTTTGACAATAATTTTTCTTTAAAATAACACTACAGCCCCTAGCTCAAGTCAGGGAAGCTTGTATCAGTGGTTCTGATGAAAAACACGTATCAGGTTGGAGAATTGTTGATGACACCCAAAGGTGAGTTGAGTTATGGCCCTTAGTTAAGTAACTGGTTATCTAGTTTTCTTTCTCTCTGAGATTTGTTGAAAAGTCTCAGTTAAATGAGCGTGAAGGTTTCCAGGTATGCACGTGAGGTATGCAGAGATTGCCCACTGTTCGGAGAGTTAGTTGCAGGCTGGAGACCATATGTACAGCAAAGCACGGGCTCCCTCAGTGTCCTTGGCTAGAAATTCTGGGTCAGGGCCTAGAGTTGCTCCAGAGGCTTTTCCTCTTGTGGTTGCTTGGTTTCTAATTTTGGTTTCTAATTGTACTAGACATATTACCACAAGACCACAGCTGGAAGGTGGCACTTGGGCAAAAAGAAAGAAGCCTGTCAGATACCTCCCCTTCCTGTTAGATAGATTAAATGACTACATTAGATGCAAACCATGGATTTTTAACTTGCAAACGAATTTATCTGCCATGTACCCAATTTTCCCCGATTCCCCTCCATACTGTCCATCCACTCAAACACCCACATTTCATGCATGAGGAAAGAATTTAAAGAATCAAAATTACCTGCTCTCATTAAAGCAAGTGATTTTTTTTTCGGGCTTTTTCCATTTTGCCAGAAAGAAGAGGGGTGGGGCTTGGTTCCTACTAAAAAGGATGGGGAACTTGAAAGTATAGTTCATGTCATTTCTCAGGGCATTGGTTTACCCATGCATAGAAAGAAGGCTATAAAATATGTGAGATCTCTTTCAGCAAAAAGATTCTGTAGCAGGGGCCTGAGGAAACAAAAATGAATCTGGGGAGAGGAACAACAACAACAAAAAAGGCAAGCAGGAGGGATGACTCTATTGAAGCAAGAAATCTTAGTATATGAGAATGAAGAGAGAACCGGAAATAAAGCTCTGGGTTGAGCTTTTTCAAAAGACATAAAATCAGGAGAGGTAGGTTGGTTCCTTGCCCCAGAAAATGGTGGAAGAAGTTATGAAAGTATGGAAGGAAAGACCTAAAGATGTGGAATAAAAATAAAAATGAATTCCAAACTTGACCAGTGGAGATTAGGAAAGAATATCTTTTGGATCCTAAACGGAAGTATAGACAGAACTTTGCTAGTGTGAAATTTTATTTTGTTCAATGCCTTCTCTGGATTTCTATTTAAAAACACTGAAAAGGGGCACCTGGGTGGCTCAGTTGGTTAGGAGTCTGCCTTCGGCTCAGGTCATGATTCCAGGGTCCTGGAATTGGACCCCGCATCGGGCTCCCTGCTCAGTGGGGAGCCTGCTTCTCCCTCTCCTCTGCCCCTCCCCCCCCGCTTGTTCTCTCTCTCTGTCAAATAAATAAATAAAATCTTTAAAAAACATAAAAAAATAAAAACACTAAAAGTACATGATGACGTATGGCCTAATTCAGATCTACTGGAAGGACATTTCTCGGAGTTATCACTTGAATGATGGTGTGAAATGTTTGCTCTTTGTTTATAAAATTTATAAAAAGAGTTTTGTATGCATTCTTTTTTATGCTGGCCAGCCTAAGGTCGGGGTACATTGAAAACATAGATGCCTCATATCCCTTCCCTCTCTGGTCTAGCCATATACTATAGCTCTGTGTACACTATGGAACCAATAAGTCAGATAATAAAGTAAAACAGAAATGAGTATTACTCACACTGTGATTGGTAGGGAGCTCAAACCATCTAGTTAAATTGTGACAAAATCCAAAGACATGGTTTGTCTTAACTCATAAGATATAGTTGCCTAAATCAAGGCATCCTTTTTCCTTCCCTGATCTTTCAATGTCTGACCTCATATTTTGATTCATGCTTAGAAGGGGCTGCACGTGTAACACTGCAAACCTCATCTCATGCTACACATCTTATCCTGACAGTTCTGTGTGAATGAAGATGTTGGTCATCTGTCATGTGTAATCTCTATACTCTGGGCTTTACTTATGTTCATTTCTTTACTATTTGTGAAAATTTGCTAAGGAGGTATTCTTTCCATTTTGTTGACAAAGAAACTGAGGCTCAGAGAGTCAATGTAACTTGCTCAAGGTTACTCAGTCACTACGGCTTGACTCAAAATGGACGGGACTCCAAAATATTTAGACTTGCCAAGTTACCCAGAAAATTCAGGAAAGACTGTGCATCTGAGAGCAACCATTTTCAAGGTGTTGAAGACATTTCCAAGCAAAACATTAACTTGTCCCTGAAGCCACTTTTTAGAAAGCTATTTATCTTTGGGCACCCCAAAAACATTTTTCTTCTACAAAAATAATTTCTCCCGTGACCTCACATCAACAAAACCATATATATGTATGACTGTATTCTTCTAGACAAGTGCTCCAACATGTTTGAATCCATCAATATGACATATGTGGCTGGAAAAAGTGTTTAGAAGAATCAACAATTAAAAGTCGTAACAGTGACTTTCTTAAGATCAGCAACATCACCATCACAGCAAAACCTCTGAAGACTGTCACTGGTATAATCGGGGGGAATAGTTTTCAACTTCTGTGTATTTTCTTCTTTGTTTTAAGTCAGGAGCAGGGAATTAAAAGGACCATGCATGTAAATTACACTTGGCTGTCGAGGTTCTGGACCCCAAGGCTGACAAGGAAGGAGCCCAGGAAATAATAGATTGAGAGGTGCTGAAACATGAGTCATCTTCAAAGGCATTTCTGTTGTACGTTAGGGGGCCCTGCATTTGCTGAGAGAGTTCCTTTGGTTGCTGATCAACTCGGGAAAAGGAGGAAACATACAGAGGCTCTCTCTCTAGCTGCACAGCTGACTTAGAACCATAAGCAGTTGTAGCTGGAAAGAATTCTGCCAGCCAGCTCCCTCATTTTAGAGATAAGCCCTGGAGAGGTAGAACAGATTTCCCCAAGCAGTGCAGTCCGTTAATAGCAGAACTGGGACAAGAAGCCAGAACGAATGGAGGCTCCACTCAGTGTTCGTGTGGATTAGCATGGTGGTAGAAATTCAAAGGAGAGGAAGCCCAGGGTGGGAGTGTGAGTAGTCTGTGATTTGAAGGCCGATCTAAACCAGATGCAACTGAACTAACAAATTTATAACAAGTTTCAGTGCTGCTGAATTAAAAGGTGCTACCTCATTAACCTTGCAAATGGAAACTTATAAGCATTGACTAAACTTGACCTTAAGCCAATCATGTCTTTCCATTTCCCAGAATCCCAAGAAAATACTCACGTCCTAAGAAAATGCACACATGCGCACAGAGGACCACTCCTCTGTGAAAACAGGAGTTCGAGATGTACTGTAGGAAGTGGTAATGATGGTAAGATTGCCTAATAAACGCTGTGTTTTTTTAAAGTAAAAAATAGTTTGGTATAATCTCTCATTTTGCAGAAAAAGTCATTTTAGATGATTCATAAATAAGACGGCCTTGCCTACAAATTAGAACTCTGTCACAAGTTCATTGTCTCTTGAAGCTTGAAAATACAAGCTCTCTGTTTTCTCAGAAGGCAGTATGGAAGATGTTAGTGCTGCTTCCTGATGCCCACAATGAACCTCCCTTCCTGGGTACAGGGGAAGATCGACTGGGAAGATCGACTCTCTACCCTCTGAAGCTAGTCTTGACCATCATAGGACTCGTCTTGGACAATATAGTGAAAGGGGAAATGGTATGTGTCACTTCTGGGTCACTTAAGAGCCAGTGTGTGTTTCTGTTCTTCATTAGTCCAGGACTCATCCAATTGATATGATGCAGAGCAGAGCGTCAGTCAGCCGGGTAGGAACATAGAGTGTGAGAGAAAAATAATGCTTTCTGGCTTTAAGCCATACAGATTCGGGGGTTGTTTGTTACCACAGCACAATTTAGGCGATCCTGACTAGCGGAGCCCTGTCGATGGGCTCACACATTTCAGTAAGAATGGCATGTTTCTGTAGGTGTCCAATGACAAAGTTTGCACACATCTCTTGAAAAATGGGGAGAAGTCAAGAGTTGCTTCTCTCACTGTGCCCAAGAAAAATTGTGTAATTATAATGTATTTGTAAATTTGAGAGGTGCTTTAAATTTTTAAAAAGATTTTATTTTTAAGTAATCTCTACACCGAATGGGGGGCCTGAACTCACAACCCCGAGATCAAGAGCCACATGGTCCACTGACTGAGCCAGCCAGGTGCCCCTGGTGCTTTAATTTTTAAAGCCCTTTCTCAGAAATAACTATATATCATACATCTGTGAAATAGATCGGTTGGATGGTATCACCATTTTTCTTCAGATGAGGAATCTTAGAGAGTTTAAATGATGTACTCACGACTGGGATGGTGCAAGAGATCTGTGTTCCATTCACTATAATATTCTACCTCTAGTTGTCAAATAGGGTGAGACATTTTTTTCAGTTAATTCTCTTTGTGGGGTTGTGGAGGTTTGTGGGAGGCAGCCAAGAGCAAATACATTTTACCTTGGGGAAGGCCACTAAATTTTATATAACCATATCTGCTTGGTGCCCACCAAGGTGATTAGCATATGGTAGGACTCATCAATATGGCTATAGTTTCAGTTTTAATGGGAGCCATAGCCTCTCTGTCCCCATTTCCACATTATCCCTAGCTTATCACCTAACTTCTGCCCTGTGTTCAAGGAATATGCTTAAATTCCTTGTGGAGTAGACAGAACCTGGCATCCCACAATTAAAATATTACCTGTGCTATAGTCTGAATATTTGTGTTCCCCCTAAATTCATATATCGAAATCCTAATACCAGGGTGATGGTAGTAGGAGGTGGGGCCTTTTGGGAGGTGATTGATGAATGAGAATAATACCCTTATAAAAGAGGCCTGAGAGAGCTCTCTTGCCCTTGTGCCCTTCATGCAATGGGAAGTCTGTAACCCAGGGGCACTCACCTAACAATGCTGGCACCCTGATCTTGAACGTCTAGCCTCCAGAACCATGAGAAATAAATCTCCGCTGTTTATGGGTTACCCAGTCTGTGGTATTTTGTTATAGCAGCCTGAACAGACTACGACGCCCTGATGAACACAAATATCTAAAGCCCACGGGAGTATGTAAATGATAGCTGTGTTAGGCAGTCTCTAAGATGGCCACCTATGGTCCTGCCTCCTGGTATTCACACTCTTGTGTAATCCCCAACCCTGGAGTGCGAGCTGGATTTGTTGACCTGATTCTAACACTTAGAATATGGCAGAAGTGATGGCATGTCATTTTCAAGGATAGTTATCAAATGACCATGGCTTCTGTCTTGGGCAGTCTCTAGCTCTGCCTTCTTGGACCACCAACTGCTATGTCATGAGGACACTTAGCCCACGCAGAGGTCCACAGAGCAAGAAGGTGAGGCCTGGGAACCGCCAAATGAGTGAGCTTGGAAGCAGATTCTTCAGCCTCAGTTGAGCTTGACATGACTGCCTCCCTAGCCAACAGCTTGACGGCAACCTCATGAGAGACCCTGAGCCAGAGGCACTCAGCTAAGTTAATGCCCAGATTCTACATCCACAGAAACTGTGAGAATGCTAAGTATTTGTTGTTTTTAGCCATTAACTTTTGGGGTAATTTATTATGCAGCTATTGATAACTAATATAAAACTAAAACTGTTTCAAAGAGTTTATTATTTATTTATTTGAGAGAGAAAGAGAGAGCTCAAACAGGGGAGCAGCAGAGGGAAAGGGACAAGCAGACTCTGCACTGAGCATGGAGCCCGACGCGGGCCTCGATCCCAGGATGCTGAGATCATGACCTGAGCCGAAATCAAAAGTTGGTTGCTTAACTGACTGAGCCACCCAGGTGCCCCAAAACTAACACCTTTCTTGAGGGCAGGTTTTAATGGGCAAGGACCTTAGTCAGGACAGAGCAAGCTCTGTGAGAGGCCGCCCATGAAGGGTAGAGGTGCACAGGGCAATGTCTGCCTATCTCACTTTGATCGGACATTTTTTTCATCCTACTTTTTAGGTCATGTAAATATAAAAATTATACTTGAATGCACAGACAGTGAGAGCTGAACTAACCTAGGCCAGCTCTTGCACTTGACAAAATACAAAACCGAGACCTGAAGAGGATGTGTTAACACATTCCACGTCATAAAACAACCCAGTCATATGGCTTGGACTGAAACCCAGCCTTGCGGAGACCTCCTCCAGGGCTTTAAGTTGTGCCAGGCTACTTCCCTCTTCACAATGAAAAAAAAAAAAGGAAAGAAGATTAGGATGAACCATTGCAATTCTACAAAGTATTCTTGTTTTTTTAAGATTTTATTTATTTTATTTTATTTGAGAGAGAGAGAGCGCATGCGTGCGTGTGCAAGTAGGGCAGGGGGGCAGAACGAGAGGGAGAAAGAGTCTCAAGCAGACTCTTCTCTGAGCAGGAAGCCTGACATGGGGCCCGATCCCAGGACCCTGACATCATGACCTGAGCCCAAACCAAGAGTCGGCTGCTCAACCAACTGTGCCACCCAGGCACCCCAATTCTACAAAGTATTCTTAGAAGCTGACCATGTTTCTCATTGTAATAAATGTCAATTTATTAATAATAATAAACTGACTTTCCAGACTTTTTCAATAGTTTGTATAGGACAGAGTCATTCATTCATCCAACAACTATTTGTTGAGCACCTACTATGTACCAGGCACTGTGCTAGACACCGGGGTTGTTGTGATGGCGAAAGCGTTAGTTGGATACCAAAAGAAACAGCACATGAATCTTGCCTCTTTAATCATGGTGTTTTCTTCTGCTATCATCAATAAATACATTTGTTCCCATAGACAGGAACCATTTAAAGGCTCAATTATTCAATCTCAATATCGATCCAAAGCTTTTAATGCTCCTTTAGACAGTTGATTGCAGTTTCAGACTCATGTGGGCAAGGAAGGCTTTTGGCAGTGGTTCCAGACAAGGCAATGTCTCTGTTGCCAGGTGCTCCTGCCTGAAGTGGAAGAATGCCCTGGGGTATTGAGCCCCATACAACTAGGGATAAAGATCCTCTCAGCATAACTGTTATGGCTTCACTTGGATTATTAGGCACCAACTAAATTCTCAAAAAGGTAAAGGAAAGTGAGATATTCTCTGAGACATTTTGTGAACCATAATATGCTGGAAGTGGAAGAGCATGAATTTTTGAAGTCTCAGATCTTAAAGGAATGTTGGTTTGATGCTCTCTAGTTAAGCAACATTGGGCAAGACGCTTAATGTTAAGCCTCCCTTATTCATGAACAAAATAACGAGGATAATAATAATTCTATCACTTGCCTGCGGGAAGTGTTTTGTAAGCTAATAAACAGTCTCCAACAGTTCCCTTATTCCTTAAAAATGATACCTCTGAAAGCAGAGAGGGCAATCCATTTTTTTAATCTTTCATAGCCTCTAAGGCTGTGCCTACCCCTGAGTAGGTGCTCCCTAATTGTTGAGAAGCTACTGACTAATAATAGTCATAATCTCTGAGTGCATACCACGTGCCTAACAACTTCCTAAATACTTCCCTTGGATTGACTTTTGATTCCTGACAGTGACTTCCTAGGTAAATATTATTATCCTATTATACAGGTGAGAAAATCTAGGCACAGAGCAATTGAATAGTCACATAGTAAGTAGCAGAGCTGTCATTTAAACCCAAACAGTCTTGGCTTACTGCCAAAATTTACGGCTTCTCCATAAGAAGTGGGTATCGATTTACCGTTCCTCATTAGGAAAAATACAGGCAGAAAGAAAAGAGTTAGTTCCTTTACGTTGAATTAATGAGTACTTCTTTTAAATGAGCTTTTATGCAATATCCAAAAATAAAAAACCAACCCAAAAAAACAAGAGCAACACCCAACCCCAACAAAAAGAAAAATCCCAAATTATATCAATCCAGATAAAATCATATTGAATTCTCCCCAGTTTGATTCTTTTTCCAGTTAGATGAGCCCTTAAAAATTGTTCATGTAGGATGCTGAACTGAAGCTGAGGTTCTTTCATCTGGGAACATATCTGAAAGGTAAGAAGAAGCAGACTGTGAGTTGTTAGCTGTGTTTGAAAATTATTTATGCAAACCAGTAGGTCTTGGTTGATTGCCTGGACTGTAGCCTGCCTATCTTCTGTCACAGAGAGCATATAGTGACAGGAGATGAAAAAATTAAAAGCCTCGGAAAGACCTCCCAGATAGGCAAATGGCAGAATACTCACAAATCCCGAAGGGAGGGAAAAGGGAGATGAAGAAGAAACTAGTATTTCTTGAAAGCAACTTATGCTAGATATACACAATTATTTCTTCTTCAACCCAGTGAGTTGGATAATGCTAAACACAGCTTACAGATAAGGAAGCTGAGGCTCAAAGAGGTTAGGTAACGGCCACCACGAAGTACTCTAGCTGGGATTCAAAACCAGGATTTCCCCTCTTATTCTGAAACCCACGGACTCTTTGTTCTGCTGCTAGTAGATTCTACCACTCCTGCCAGTAGCCTTGACTGATTGTTTTCACTAAACTTCAGTTAGTTCTGAGAAGCTACTGGTGTGCCAGAAGACTACTACAAGATGACCAAGAAAACGTTGCTATTATGTAGAGGGGAGGAGAGGAGAACAAAAGAGCGGAAAGAAAGAAGGAAAGCCAAATGGAAATCACAAAAGACTGGGAGTCAGAGAAAAGCCTTTAAGCTTTTGACAAAGTGTAGAAAGAAGAAAACAGTACTCCTAAGGAGTGAATTTTCCAGAGGATAGGTTTCTAATTCTAATAATCCTATTAAAAAGTAGACGAAAGCTCCAGGGAACCTTAGATACCCTTTTTTTTCAAAGATGTCTACTTGCTTTTTGCCTTTTGTCATTCCCACCCAACTCCCTCAGGGTCACTGCTTTGGGACCTTTCTGCATTCCCTGAACTATGAATTAGTCTTTGACTTTTTACCTCATTCTTTAATAAGTAGTGTTGCCAAGATCAAATTGCCCAAGATGTTTAGGTCAGCGGTCACCGAATGCTGGTGCGCAGATGGAACATGGACCATGATGAGGCTGTCAGTGCTTTGGGTTGGAGTGAGAAAAACGAATAATCCAGTGAGCTTTTCATAACACTAAACCCATCCAATACTGATCATTGTTTAGTCCGAGATTATGTTCTTGTTTGTTTGATGTTTCAGTGTTTCTTGTTTTATGAAATGATGGTGAAAGCAGATGACTCCCCTTACATAAAAATAAAATCTAAATGGTCTGTGAAATCCTTTCTCAGTCAATCTCAGGCACCAATTTGAGAGACACGCCTACTCCATTGGAAAGAATCTGGTGATGGACACTGGTTTACACTCCGAAGAATCTCTCAGTGGTGGGGGGCTATCGCTATATCTGATGGAAGAATTCATAGCTTGTTTTAAAGATTAAATTAGATTATATACGTTAAGTTCCAACTGCAGCATCTGGTAAATAGCTGGTAAACAAGTATTTAAGAGGTCTTCTTTTTCTCCCCCAACCCTCCTTTTGTTGAGACAGGTCTGTGAATCGCATGACTTTTAACCTTCTTGGCCCTGGCCTGCTAAATGCCAGTAGTAACCCAAAGTTCCATTTAAAAAAATTTTATTATTAAAATATATTTGATATACAATGTTATATGAGTTTCAGGTGCACAACATAATGATTTGACAATTCTACACATTACATAATGCTCACCACTCTAAGTGTAGTTGCCGTCTGTCACCACACAAAGTTTTTAAAATATTATTGATTATATTCTCTTTGCTTACTTTTCTTTTCTTTTTTTAAAAGATTTTATTTATTTATTTGAGAGAGAGAGTGTACAAGTGGGGGGGAGGGGCAGAGGGAGAGGGAGAAGCGGACTTCCCACTGAGCAGGAAGCCCAACGTGGGGCTCCATCCCACAACCCTGGGATCATGACCTGAGCCAAAGGTAGCCGCTTAACTGACTGAGCCACCCAGGTGTGCCCCTTATGCTGTACTTTTCATTCCCCTGACTTATTTGTCTTATAACTGGAAGTTTGTACTTCTTAATCCTCTTCATCTATTTTACCCAGTCCCCCACCCCACTGTCCTCTGGCAATCACTGGTTTGTTCTCTGTATTTATAAGTCTGTTTCTGTTTTTTGCTTGTTTGCTCATTCATTTTGTTTCTTAGATTCCATATGTAAGTGAAAACATATGGCATTTGTCTTTCTCTGCCTGACTTACTTCACCTAGCGTAATGCCTTCTAGGCCCATCCCTGTTGTCCTGAATGCCAAATTCTCATTCTCTCTCATGGCCAAGTAATAGTCCATTGGGTACACACACACACACACACACATACCCCATATATATCCATATACCACATGCCATATACACATATATGTGTATAGATTTACATATATTTTACCATATATATTATTAATAATATGTTATTATTACTACTATATATATTATATACTATATATTATTATGACTATATATACTATATATAATAGTATATATTACACCACATGCCACATATATACACTATGTATGCATATATAAATATATATACACACATACATATGTGATATACACACACAGACACACAAAATGGAATATTACTTAGCCATAAAAAAGACGAGATTTTGCTATTCATGACAAATACAACATATTTACCATATACCATATATGCATATATGTATATATTTATATATGTATATGTAGTGTATATATATATATGGTATGTGTATATTATTACTATATATACACTACATATACATATATACACATATATATGTGGTATAAACACAATGGAATACTACTCAGCCATAAAAAAGAGTGAGATCTTGCTATTCACAACAACATGGATGGACCTAGAGGATATTATGCCAAGTGAAATAAGTCAGAGAAAGACAAGAAGACATCTTCGTGGATTCATCTATCGATGGACACTTAGGTTGCTTTCATATGTTGGCTATTCTAAATAATGAATACAGGGGTGCATATATCTTTTCAAATTAATGTTTTCATTTTCTTTGGGTAAATACCTAGAAATGGATCATATGGTATTTCCATTTTTAATTTTTTGAGGAAACTCCATATTGTTTTCCACAGTGGTCGTAGCAATTTATATTTCTACCAAGAGTGCACTAAGATTCTTCTTTCTCCACATCCACACCAATACTTGTTATTTCTTCTCTTTTTGATACTACTCATTCTGATAGGCGTGAGATGTTATATCATTGTGTTTTTGGTTTGCATTTCCTTGATGATTAGTGATGTTGAGCATCTTTTCATAAGTCTACTGACCATCTATATGTCCTCTTTGAAAAAATGTCTATTCAGGGCACCTGCTCCATTTTTTAATTGGATTATATGTTTTTTGTTTTTTGTTTTTGGTATTGAGTTGTTTAAGTTCTTTATATACTTTGGATATTAACATTTATTGGATATATCACTTGCAAATATCTTCTCCCATTCATTAAGTTGCCTTTTTGTTTTGTTGATGATTTCCTTTTTATTTTGATGTGGTCTCAATAGTTTATTTTTGCTTTTGTTTTCCTTGCCTCAGGTGACATTTCCATAAATATGTTGCTAAGATCAATGTCCAAGAGATTACTGCCTGTTTTCTTCTAGGAGTTATTTTTTCTTAAGATTTTATTTATTTATTTGAGAGAGAGAGAGAGAGCACGAGTGGAGGTAGGAGCAGAGGGAGAGGAAGAAGCAGATTCCCCAACGAGCAGGGAGCCCGATGCAGGGTTCGATCCCAAGACCTGAACCAAAGGCTGATGCTTAACCGACTGAGCCACCCAGGTGCCCCTCTTCTAGGAGTTTTATGATTTCATGTCTCACATTTAGGTCTTTAATCCAATTGGGTTTATTTTTGTGTGTGGTGTACATTGTGTATTTTTGTGGTCCGTTTCATTTTTTTGCATGTAACTGTCCAGTTTTCCCAGCACCATTTATTGAAGAGACTGTTTCTTCG
Source organism: Phoca vitulina (assembly GCF_004348235.1). NCBI lineage: Eukaryota > Metazoa > Chordata > Mammalia > Carnivora > Phocidae > Phoca > Phoca vitulina. Next base: position 6,339,503 of record NW_022589770.1, read on the forward strand.
TCACTGTATATTCTGGCCTCCTTTATATCATAGATTAATGAGCTACATAGTGTGGGTTTATTTCTAGGCCCTCTATCCTGCTCCACTGATCTCCAGTTCAGTTTCATGACAAAAAGACCTCTCTACTTTTATTGATTTCCCCATCTGAATGAGAATGACTGAAGACCCAGGTGGGATTCTCTAGTGCATCTTAGGATGACCTATCACTACTCCCCACTCCTACCACAGATACATAAACACACGCAGAGGCAAATGATATTGCCCATTTTGGGTCATCAAATGTTTAATACAGTACTATACCTTAACCAGGTAATACCCATAATATCTGTAAAATAAAAATGAACATGTGAATCAGGCAGTGTCATTTTCTCATAAAATATTTAGAAATGAGTCCAAGCTTTGTCACCTTTTAATGTTGTAATTACTTAGTGGTCTTTCCTTTAGGAGTTGCTTCTACTTTGAGTCCTACCTTGATAGAACCAGCCCTTTCCTTTCTTCTGCCCTACAGAGGCATATCTGTGTTGGAATGTGCTGAAGTATGTGTAATACCTGGCACAGTGTCTGACACACTAGTTGCTCAGTAAATGTTATTTGATAACTAGATGAATGATTATCATTCAATATCAAGTATATTCTACTGGGGAATGTACAAAGAATGCCCAAGTAGATGAAAGAGAAGAAAGAGTTCAGACTCATTTATGTACCATTCATCCGATATCCCCACACGCATCTCCAATACCAAGAAAGATTTACCTCTTCTTCACATAGTTCTCTGGTTGAACGTTGTACCCTTGCTTGTCTGTTTGATCTTACTTTCCCTTTGTATACTCAAACTGATTCTCATTGAACCAGTTTTGCATGTGTGTGGGATTTTGTTGGGAGAAGAAAGCATATATTAATTTCCTTTTCCTTGAGTCCTATAGAGCTGATCCTTTTCTTTCCTTAGGGTGAGTCGTTTTCACCGCTTTTCTTTCTTGGGTTGATGGCAGGGTGTGAACATTATGGAGGAGTAATTTCTGAGGACCTGCAACTTTCTCTTCCCTCCACTCCAAAGTCCACACACATGTTCATGAGTTTTGTTTCAGGGTATTAGACCATGTAGGAATGGACATGACATGGACATTAAATGGCACACCGTTTGGGTGCTGTCAAGGGTCCAGCTGCATGGTAGCTCAGCAATCTGGGTAGGAAGGGAATCGATAGTTGTTGTGCTGGGCGCTGTGTTAGGTACTTTAAAGCACATTATTCCACTCTCTCTCCAAAGAACTTTGGGGTATTATTATGGGAAATTAGAGGAAAAGGAAGCCAAAGACTAGCCTTTGTTGAACACACCACAACTAACCCTTGCTGTCAAGTGTCTTTCTAAATGCTTTTATATAACTTCACAACTCTTGGAGGCAATGATATGATTCTCATTTTACAGATGTGGAAACAGAAACTCAGGGGGTTAAATCTCTCACAGAAAGATCCCCAATGAGAAACAGAGAAGGTCAGAGTTTGAACTGCATGTGCTGGCTTGGGCACTTTTACTGTGTTTTGTGTGTTTTTGTCTTGTTCATTTTTTAAGGAATGCATTTGCACATGTTGCTGTTTGCTTCTCATTCAATGGCGTCCTTATATTTATCAGTGTACATTTATATTCCTTTAGACTACATTTACTGTCCTCTTTGGCCAGTAAGTACTTTTTGTGCTTTGCTATGTACTTGAAACTGATTTACTGAAGTCCCACCTTCTTAGTGTAAACCTTAAAGTGATGTATTTTTTTCCAGTTCTCCAATGGTTTTGTGTTGAAAATCACCTTTCCCCATGGGTGGTAGCTCCCTTAGCACCATCTTGGACAGATCCTATCAATTTCAGCCACGTTTGTGATTAACAAAATCTTATTCTAATACCTGAGGCTCAGTTCTGTTCACTGGTAAACTTCAGTCCCAAATTTGTTTTTCTTCATTGAAATTCTTCCTCTCCTCTCCCCCCAGGATAGATGAAGCCTACTTCTGGTCAAGTGAATTAAGTTGTAGTGGGGATGGTGGGAGATGGAGGGACACCACAGTTGCTCTTTATATACCCCTTGCCCCCACCATGGTGATCATACATCTCGGTTTTGGGGTATTTCCAGTTTGTACCTGTTGTTTTGGTGTAGTTATTAATAGCAAGTCCCTTAATTCTCAAAATTGTCTTGGCTTGCATAATACATTATAAGCTCACCCTACCTCTTCCTCTTCTCTGTCCTGACCATCTGTTGTCAGAGTGGGAAGGTGGGATGGGGAGGCAGACATCTTCTTGATGAGATCTGTAGATTGTGGCATCCATCAATGGTCTCTCTGTGTTGCGGATATCCAAATGTTCCTGCTCTGGTGGGTTGAGCTCTTGAGGACCTATAGAAGCTTCCCACTCCACAGTTCTCTGATTCCAGCTTCTCTTCCTCGGCATCATATCAGATTTTTGCCCCCAACAATGTCCTGCCTTAATAGCTTCCTGCAAGGAGTCCCTCTCCCACTAGGAAGAAGCGCTGTACCACCCTTTTACAAGAAAAGGGAGGAATTAATCTGTGTTCTTCAATGCTGCCCTCTCACAGGTGCCACTTCCTCTCACCTCTCAGTTTTCTTTTTATAGGGACTATAGTGGAGGGAGAAAGAGGTATTGTCTGTAGGGCTGGCTCTGCTCTGGTGCTTCTCAGCAAGTCATAAGGAAGTAAATGGCCCATAATTCCTTGAAACTAGAATGTACGGAATTTTACTCCCAGGTGCCCAGAAATCTCAGGGCAACAGGTAAAGTCCTACTTGACAGCGTGATACGTATGGATGATAAGTACCAGTTTCCATGTATATGGCAGCATCAGCCATACTGACAACACCGGCCATATTGTCATGGTGAAGTTCAATAGGAACGAGTACTCTACCAGCTCCAGTTTTGTTTTTGACTCACCTTTTAAAATTTGTTCCCCTCCATTCAAAGATTTTTAGTTATAATTTAGAAATGGAGGGAGCTCCTTCCTTCCTAATTATCTTGTCAACAAAGACATTTTTCGTTCCCTGACAAGCAACTTCAACCAATCAACAATGGTTCTCCAGAAAATAGGAAAAAACAAAACAAAAACAAGAGTAGACCAAAGAACTCCTGATTCTTAAATACCATCCATCAACCTGGCCAACTTTCCTTTTTCTTTGATTTCTCTAAAACCAGATTAAACATTCCTCAAAGGGCTGGAGCCCTGTCTTATCTGTCTTTGCATTGCTGGTAGCTAACACAATGTCTGACGCCTTGTATTTGTTCAAAAATAATTTGTTCCCGATTACATTTGCATTTGTACCATGCTCAGTGCCTAGCATGATGTGTATGTAAGTGCTGAGTATTTTTATTATTGGTGAAATACTGTATCCTTTCTTCGCCTCATTTTTCAGGTCGCTTTAAGAAAGAAAGAGTTCATTTAGAGAATGTGCCATTTAGTTTGAACCACATTTCTCAAAACTTTGCTTTCTTTGCACCCACGCCAGGACGTTATCATGGGAAGAGTCTTGAATAGGGCTCAGAAAATGATCTTCACACCTCAGTCCCTTTTAGAGACCCCCTTGGACGCCAGTGTTGCTGTCCAGGCAGCCTTGGAACCTTTATTTTTATTAACTGGTCTGCGCATGCTCCTTCCTTTGTTTAGCACCGTCCCCGCCCTTCCCCGCTCCGCCTCAGCCCTGCGGGACTCCCAGGTCGGGGACGGCCTGGTCAGGAGTCAGGAGTCAGGCTCAGGGCTCCGGCTCGACTCATAAATGTGGAAATAACAAAATGTGTTCCCTGAAGCTTTGCAGCATTGTCAGGAAATGGGCTGCTTGCATGCTGCACTTCCACGGATCTGGAAATTCTGCCGAGCTTGGGTTGACTCCAGAAAAATTTTAAAAGTGTTCAGGGAAGAGAGGAATGAAAGCGGGCCATTAGTAGGAGACACCAGCGCTCCTGCTGAGTCCGTGTCTTGGCCGGCTACTTGGCAGCCCCCGATGCTGGAGTGTGTGTGTATCCTGTGGCGGCGAAGTTTGCTTTTCTAAGGCTCGGGGCTTTGCAGAAACTTTCTTTCCCACATTTTTCATATCTCAGAAATTTGCGTGGCACCCTTGGGAAGGAGTGGCGGGTAATTCTTGTTTCTGGCCGGGAGAAAACAAGGCACAGAGAAGTCTAGCTTCCTAACTCCTCATGGACGACAGGCCTGGGCCCTCAGTCAATATGTGTGGGATAAGTGAATGGGTAAAAGGGAGTTCAGTAATGAGCACATGTGTCAAAGGTGGGGCCTGAGCTCGTTGCGTACCCTGAGCTACTCCAATGATTTCAGGGGACATGAATGATGGACCTTGGCACCGCTCTTTCTTTCCTTGTGTTCCCGACACAACACCTTCCTCATTATTCTAAAGTCAGGAAGGAAGGTTCTGGTATTTGAAAAGGTCTGCATGGAATTTTCAGGTCATACAATGAAGCTACCATACTAGGGGGATGGAGTTTTGGTTGGAGGAACACAAAGTTCGAAGTTTTTCCCTTCCTGCTGGCTTTCTGTCTTCCTGGACCTCAGGAGCTGTGAGACCCAGAGGGTAGGGGAGTGAGGGCAGTGGCCACAAGGCATGGTGGCCTCTAGTCCTTGCCCCAATTTAGGCCCTAAGATGATGAGGTAAAATGGCTGACCAGTTACCTGGCAGAAGCACAGCTGATTCTGGGTGGTTGGTATTATCCCTGTCAGCTGCTTCTCAGGAACCTCCTCAGGAGACTAGAAAGGAATTTGATCACCAATTAAGTTAAAAGAGCTGTGCCTAGGACTTTATGCTTATTTTAAATGTATTTCATTATTTTTTCCCAGGATGCAGTTTGGCGGGAATTTTTTTTGGGGGGGGGGGTTCTTTCCCTTCTGTCTTCAGAAGCTTCCACTGTGAGAGTCTCAGCCTACAACACCTGTGTTCATATCTTGGTTCTGCCACTCACATGCTGTGTGACCTTGGGCAAGTTACTCAACCTTTCTGAGTCTCTGCTTTCTTAGGTGGAAAGTGGGGATGATAATAGAACTCAAGTCACAGGTTTGTTATGAGATTTTATAGAATTAACACAAGCTCTTAAAATAGTGCATATGTGCTAAGATTCTTGTCGTTTTGCTTACGTGCCATCAGTCACATAATTTGACACAGAGGTCAAAGCAGCTATTTTTCAAAAGTGATACTTTTTGATAGAGTCCTGTCTGGAGGCTGGGGAAGGAACTAGTTGAACTCTCAAGGTTTTCTTACAAATAATAGGCTCCTGTAAAAATTCTGATTTTAATCTTTGTTACCTTCACAAGTACTTATTGAACCAGTCTTGGCTGTACTTCTCCAAGTGCTTTGAAGAGTGTACTGTACTAGTTGTCCGTATGAATTTTAGGGCATTTTGACTCTGTTGGTTAATGTTTTTGAAATCTTAAAAGGAAAGGCTCTAAATGTCTTTTCAAGCCCACACCTCTGTGCCCTTCTGCTTTGAGCACCAGTTACGAAATTGAGGCTGGGATTAAACTGCACAATGTCAGGGCATGGTCTGGAGTCTTCTGGAGTAAATTCTTGCACTGTAAGCACTTCGTTACTTGTCTCTAAATTATTAAAAAGAAAAGAAAAGAAAAGGTGGGAGGGAGCTGGCTCAGATCACCTAGGCAAAGCAATTTTCCATGAACACTGCTATCCCAACGCACAACAGGAAACTTATTGAAAACCTAGTGGGTTGGAGAAAAACAGTAGCTAGCGCGACAAAGAGAGTCGGGAGAAGATAGGGAGAGAATGCGGAGGGCACAAAATTACTCCAAATTACCCAGAGAGCTCAACATAGCTCTCTGTTAGGGAAACTTTCGGTAAAGTCATGCCTGGGAGTGTCGGTAACTCTCTAGGGGGTAGCGCACGTCCGCGTGCGCATGCCCACACGCACGCACCCACACGTGCACACGTATCTGGCCCTTGAATTGCAGATAACCTAACCCAACGCTAACCTTGGCATAGCTACAGAAGTAATATTTTTACCAGGATGAACTGTTGTTGAACAATTTCTCCAATGCATTAGTCATGCTTTAACTTTAGACATGCAGGTTTTTTAAACGCTTTTTAATGCACCCGGCTTCCTGATTTGAGTGGAAAGGGAGAATATTATCATTTCTGAGTGCCAGAGGTATTCGCGCACTCATATAATATAAAAGCAATCAAGTGTCATCTATATCAAGGGATTCTATTTAGTAAAGCAGGTGGACCTATCCTTTAGGAGTTCCTTTGAATTGCCAGAATTGAGAAAGCCCAGAATTACCTATAGAAACAGAAATAGAAAACAATGGTGAAGTCAGCATGTTGCTTTGAACAGGTAATAACTTACTACTTTGCCAAATCGATGTTTTACTGAATAAGCTAGGAATTAAAGTACATCTAATATTGCTATTTTATCCTTATTTTTATTAGAATTCCTTCTGAAAACCTGTAAGTAATTTTGTGTTTGCCCATAGGATTTCAATAAATAATGAAATAATTATGATTTTTTTTTTGAGAGCCCGGTGTGCCAGGCATTGTTTAGTGACTTAGCTACAGTATTAAAGCAGTACTTCTCAAAATGTGCCCTGGATGCATCAGCATTACCTGGGAACTTGTTAGAAATTCAGATTCTCAGTCCCCATTTCAGGGCTCCTGAATCAGAAACTCTGGGGATGGGTCCTAGTAATCTGCATTTTAATGAGTTCTTTGGGTGGTTCTGATGCATGCTCACATTTGTGAACTAGTGAATTAGTTAGGGTAACTATGTACTGAATAAATAGCTACCTAACTACTCTACTGACTTAGGGTAAGATTAGTTTGCTGTAACAAAGAGATTTAACCAGTATATCTTCTTATTTAGGACCTGCCAAAACTAATGAGGAAGGATCATCACACCCACTCTATAGATGAGAATACTGAGATTTAAGGAGATCTAAATCACATAGCTGGATTCCCTTCTAGGCAAATCCACCTTTGAAGCCTGTGTTTTTACCACTAGTCTATGGGGTCAACAACTGTAGCCCTTCTGTGCAGACACGTTAATGTTAAAATGGTTTAACAAAACATTTTAGATCTGAATCAAGATTGAGAACTAGATGTACTATTTGCCTTCGATCCAGAGAACGTTTCTTTTGCTAATTTGCCATATGAAACTCAGCAAATGACTTAGAATCTTACTTCTCTCATTTGAAATAGGATAATAATGGTGCATTTCATCGTATATCTGGTGAGAACAAAGGAGATGTATTCCAGGGGACTTGGAACTCCTCAGAAAGCCCTATGTCATTCCGCTGTACTTTACTATGTACATAACAACCTGAAAAGTTACGTAAAAATAAATTTTCCTCGATGAGGTATACTTTGAATATACCAAGGAAATCTCAATATAAAAATATTACAACCCCGAACTGTAGTGAAAATAACATTTTTGTGATGCAAACCATATTCTCCGATACAGTAACATTTTGCCAAGGAGCAATAGGAGAACTCTCTGGAAAGCAGGCCACATTGAACAATTGCTTCAATGGGAAAAGAAGAGACTGGGGATTATATATTTCAGAGGCACAATAACAAAGTTATTATTTTTGGTTCAGGAATTTCAATAGTCAAGGTGTTTTATAGCTACCAGCATATGGCTGTAACACCTTCGCATCCCTGGCTGTACCCAGCGTTTGATTACATTGAGTTTTTCCTACAAATAATAGCCTTCATTTCCCAAACGTAGCCAGCACTATTGTTAATATCGGCTTTCTCTTACATACTTCCAATCAACTTTTTAACCTTCTGTTTCACACTAAAAGGCACACTGCTCTTCAAACTAGATGGTAAGCTATCAGTGCAATGTTTCCTTTTTCTACCACAGTGTGAGTTTCCAAAAGAGAATAATTTTAAACAATTATGTTACTTTGTTAATCAATTGGATTAAAATCAATTAGGTAGATGAAGACTTGTATTGCAGCAAAAATGCCTAAATATATTTATGATTTAAATCTGTGTTTTTAAAGTGGCACGCACCTGTGTTTTAAGGCTTCCAGTTATACATAGGGATGCCGTTTTGAATTTTTAGAAGGATAAAAGTCAAAATGGGATTCGGATTTCCTGAGGTTTTCTGATTGAAGCAGCTTAGCTTTTAGTAAGTTCAGAGAGAAGGGGCTTTTTCAGAAGGCACAGAGGAGGGAAACACTAGGGGACACAAGTTGCAAACCCAAATGTCCATAGAAGCAGGGAAGCCAAACGTGAGACGTGGACAATGTAATGAAGTATGGTGGGGACTCTGGCAAAGCCCAGAGGGCCCCTGGGGGATTTTGCATCTCAGCTCCAGCCGATGGCTGCCATGTGGAATTCCTGCCAAGTGTTGTCAGATTTTTTTAAAGATGAGCTAGCAATGTGAATTTCTGTGTGACATCTCCTAATTTTCAGATATGAATTCAAACGCTCTTATAATGCTGTGATCTCTAACATACGAACCAAACAAGCCTCATTTGTGGGCTGGGGTTAGCTCATGTCCTGCCAGTTTGTACCATCTGAGACATGCAGGTTGGGGTGTGTGTGTGTGTGTGTGTGTGTGTGTATGTGTGTGTATAATAAGCAAGTAGTGAAGGGACTATATTTACCGAGTCAATTCAATACGTTTGTGCATAGGTTTAGGTAACCTAAGGCAAATATGACATGGTCTTGATCTTCATGTTATTTTAGGAAGAGTGGGCACGTCTAAATGTTAACTCAACACTCTTACGATATATTATCATGGAGTCATGAAAGAAGTGAATTCGTCCATTCTTCAATATTTTGGCTGACTAACTGGGGTCATATTGGTGGTTGGCATATAACCACAAATGAAGCCCCCAAAACTTAACTGAAGTTTAATACATTTAAATTGGTTTCAGATTATGTTGGTAACATGAGCAACTGTAGGTGCAACCACAACTTCATATTTATAATGGAACTGTCCAGTGGACATCCTTAGGGCATGACTTCACCATAAGAAGCGAAAGGAGGGACAATATACTCTTTTAATTTTCACTCCACCAAGAGAGACCTACATAATTCAGTTGTGGCTCTGCTCTGCTACTTGTGGTTGGTGCGGTTCCTTTGGCTCATAAAAATAAAAACCATTTCACATCATCTCTCCTCGATTGTCTCGTAAATGTAAATCAAAGGGGGAAAAAAGCTATAAAACAAACACAAATACCCACTAGATATGCTAAGAAATAATGGACTGGGATTATTCCTTTACATACTTAAGTATGGTGCTTTGCATAACAAATATACCTCTCCTTAGTTAATAGAGGGGTTCCCGAAAAGTTACTTGTAAATCAATTTTGCAAAACGAAATCATATTTTAAATGCATTAGATGAGTTTGCTATTTAAAGGAAAGCTAGGGTAAATCTTTTTGGAAAGCAAAAAAAAAAAATAAATCTATTTTAAAAATGAAATCTCAATTCTAATGTAAATCTTGGCTCCAAGTTCATGAAGCCATTCAGTAAATTTATTTCAACTGTGGTCCTCATTTTGTTTACTTCTCCAGCACATTGCACCTGAAGACCTCCAAAGCCTTTGCAAATAATGTGTTTGAAGTGTTGCTTTTAGATTCAAGTGAGATTTACACATCCACAAAGACTTGAATCAAACCAGAGATGCATACTAAGTTTGCAAATCAAATGAATTTGCAGGCAGTGAGGGGCTATATATGAATCAATGTTCTCAATTCTCATGGGTTGTACACATGAGGCAGGGTTCAGTGGGTTCTAATAAGATGGTCTTTAATCCCTATTTCAGAAATTGAATCCCTATGTAGAAATTGAAAGGTTAGACCAAGAGATCATGCTCACCTCCATGTCTGGGTTCCTGATCCCTCATAGTTAATTCTTTATCATAGTAAACATGTGAAACTCAGCCCACTGTTCAGTCTCTATAAAAATTCACACACAAACAAAGCATATGTAGGTATAGAAGATAGGAGGGTGGAATGTAGATAAGGGGAGTGTTATCCCTGCAGTAACAAAGAATTTCAAATTGAACATTGGACGTCACCATGTTTAAAATGGCCTAACTCCACCACCAGCGAATTTTCAATGGACTCTGTGAAGTCTTTTAGACTGGAGCCATCTTAATGGCTGTTTTTATTTTTTCCTTTGCCTGTTTCTCCTCTTTATTCCCTCTATTTCAGAAGAGAAAGAAATCTTGCTCATGCAGAAGAATTAAGTGCTCTCCTTTGTTGCCTTAACACCTGCCAAGTCCTCCGACTTCACCTTCTAATCTGAGCCTTTCGTCCATCAAGGTCTTTTTCAAAACAAAGACAATTTCCTCTTTAGAAATTTTCAAATAAAACTTTCACCTCCACATCAAAAGAAGCAATGGTTCAAATGAACTTAAGTAGAATTAATAAAACCTCAGGAATCATGATTGGATTGGAGGGGAGTCTCCCAGATCATCTGTGTAGGTAGGAAGAGGGGTTGGCTTCAGAAGGACTGGATGGGGAATAGGAATGCAGCCAAGTCAGCTGTTTTCTGGTCTTTTCTTGTTTTGTCTGAGCCCACATGCTTCTTGTACCATATTCTCTATTCCCACTTCCTCCTTTCTCTCAGTAGACATGCTATTTCTGCTTCTTTATGCACATGGCTGCCCCATGGCTTCCAAATTCACATAGCTAGCTACGGACACCAGCTCAGGTTTTAAAGCATCCTCAGCACTTTTCCAAATGTCCTGGTGAGGGAATCTGATTGAAGGCCTTGGATCCCATGCCCATCAGCCATGGGGAGTGGGGGACGATTGGGGGGGGCTTCACATAGTAATAACAAAGGCTGTGTGAGCTGACCACTGATGGTGCAGACGGGACAGTTTTTAGAGCAGAGGGTGAGCTAGGTTCATTTTCAAAATAGGGGTCAAGTGCAGGTAAGAATACTGAAATCCTAAATAGTTACAGTGTATTTGGTCTGCAGATATTAAATTATCCATTGCCACAAGATATCCCCTGTAGTTCAGAGCATGAATGTACCATGAGGGATCCTGAAAGTAAAAGAAGGCAACAAGAAAGAAAATAACCTTATTCCTACTGGCAGGCCGTGCCAAGATGGAGTGTGGTGAAAGGAAACACATTGAAAATAAGTCCGTAAAGCAATATAATTCAGGGCAAAAAGGGACTGAGATGCAGACTTGAATTAACTGAATTTTAACCATGAGAAACAGGGTGTATACTTAGTGCCCTAGGAGATAATGGCTCGAAAGGGAAGAATCCAGAGCGGGGGGGAGGGGGAGGTAGAGGGAGGAGTGTTAAAGCCTTGTGATGGCCTTTCTTATCACCTCTGTGTATGCGGGAAGAAGTAAGCACAGGTTGGGGGTAGAGAAACATTTTTTCATAGTATTTAACAATTAAAAAAAATTTTTTTAGCGAGAGAGTGCACAGGAGTGGTGGTGGGGAGGGGCAGAAGGAGAGCGAGAGAGAGAATCCTAAGCAGGCTCCACGTCCAGTGTGGAGCCTGACGTGGGGCTCAATCCCATGACCCTGAGATCATGACCTGAGATGAAACCAAGAGTTGGTCACTTAACCAAATGAGCCACTGAGGTGCCCTGATAGTGTTTAACAATTTAACAAAATAGCCAGAAGTTACAGTACTTAATCTCTTAAAAAAATGGGAAATAGTCTCTTTTGCCCAGGTAAACAGAAGCCAGAAGAAGCTAAGACAAGTCTCATAAACTCTTACACAGACCCCTCTCTCCAGCCCACCACTGATTAGTTGGCATTAAATCCCTCTTTTTACAAATAAAGTCACACACCTTGACTCTCAAATTTTCGGAGACCAAAATTCACACATTTCTCCTAGAACTCTCCTTTCACTGAATACATTTTTTAGTCATGTTTAAGTTCCTTAATTTTTATGGCAAAGAGACCAGAGACCACTTAGAAAATAATGTAGTCCTCATTTTATTCCACCAGGGATTCCCGCCTGGCCTCTTCGAGCTCTAGCGTTCTCTGGGCTCAGGTCACATGAAGACATTATTATCACCTCATTGTTCAGTGCACCTGGTTAGAGAACCTGGAGGGTGAACAATAGCTGGATGACAAATGCGGTAAGCACTGACCTGCTCTGCCTAATTATCCAGCTGTCATGGTGCACTGGGCAATTTTTCTTTCCAGTGTCTCCTCCCCTCTGCCCAGCTTCAAACCACATAGTAAAGAGAAGAATCCACAGAGCTCTGCATTAGGGCTTTTAGAGCAACCACAATGCAATCAAAGTATCAGGCTGCAGGAGTGGCTGAAGCCATTTCTCGAGTGTGGTTGACCCATATGTTGCACTTGGGTTACTATATGGGTCATACAAGGGTGCTACTCATTGGAGCCACGTGTGAACATGGTGCTGACTCAGGCTCTCTTGCTCGCTTGATGTCTCAGTTCCCAACATTGTCCTCCAGCTCTTTAGACTGGCAGAAGGAGACTGTGAGTCTATGAGATCCATGACAGAGCTGAGGTGACAGTGTTCAAATGTGAAGCTCAAGCCCTGAGCTCTCCGGAAGGTTGTCTGGATCAGTGAAGAATTAGATACTATGACAAGAGCGCAAGGAAGCGTAAATCAAGAAAAGGAGAACAGTTTATTTAGGGATAAATTTTACCTGTGTTGTGAAGCTTTGTCATCTGCTCTCATTGGGAACCACTGTAAACATCTTATGATGCTAACAGCATAAGCATGGTGACAAAAGTCCTTACAGCAGTACGCAGCATAAAAATGCCATTGCAGGTAGGTTATGCTTTGATATTCAAGTTTATCAGAATCTATGCATTTGGGCCAAAAATGACCAGAGACTAGACTTTACATTTCTTGTACCTTCTCCATTTTCATCTATATAATATATTGGTTTACCACTGGCTAATGGCACTCATCTCAGAGATTTGGTGGTAGAAGATAAGGCTGCTGACAATATTTGCCTCCTGACATTGTTTTGTTTGTTTGTTTGTTTGTTTTAGAGAGGGAGAGAGAGAGAGGGAGCGCTAGTGGACGTAGGAGCAGAGGGGCAGGGAAGGAAAGGGGGAAAGAATCCCAGCCAGACTCCGTGCTGAGCGCAGAGTTGGAGTCGGGGCTCCATCTCACGACCCTGAGAGCATGACCTGAGCTGAAATCGAGCCAGATGCTTAATCAACTGAGCCACCCAGGCACCCTGCCTTCTGATAGTGGTTTTAAAGTACTCCACAGATGATCAAGTTTTAAGATCTAGGATAGCATAAACCAAGTATTCTATTTTTAAATATTTTACATGTGTTATTACATTGTGCATAGAAAGGATGCTTCATAAATACTTCATAACTAGCTTATGGCAATATGTTTTATTAAAGTCATGATGTCAACAGATATGATTTATAAATATATATCTAAATTTATTATATAATATATAATTATACACACATAAATTTGAAATTTCCATTTACTCAACTATTCATTTAATATAAATTTATGAGGTTTCTACTTTTAGCAGGATTTTTACTCAGGTCTAGGAGGGTTTTTTTTTTTAGATTTATTTATTTGTTTTGGGAAAGAGAGAGAGCACCTGCACACATGAGTTGGGGAGGGGCAGAGGGAGAGAGTTTTCAAGCAGATTCCCCGCTGAGCACAGAGCCAATATGGGGCTCGATCCCATGACCCATGAGATCAGGACCTGAGCTGAAACCAAGTCGGTTGCTTAACCCACTGAGCCACCCAGGTGCCCCACAAGTCTAGGAGGAATTAAACTGTAAGAAGTTATTTCAATATTGAGAGTTGGGTTTCACAGAAATCATGAAATATACTAATTTAAATATATATTAACCAAATTATGATTGCTTGTTTAGATGTTACACTTATTTAAGGGTTACCATTTTGGTTTTATGTGAATATACCCCACCTCAATTTATGGAGAGACCCACCCAGAGAATGGAAGCTTAGTTTTCTTGTGGACACAGCACATTTTCCATGCCTTGTCCTTTATGCTTTTCTTTATATTATCTGATTTTCTTCTGTGGTTCAATCTCATGATAGATCAAAGCCTGTGAATCCTGGAGGTCACATACTTTTTTCCCCCCTTTTCTCCTTTTTAAAAAAACTTATTATAGAATACATTTAGCTTCCTCAGAAACACCAGTTTTTACTTTATGTCTAAAAAATTTTGATGACTCCAATGTTCTCAGTTTCCCTGGAAGCTCAGTGAAGCTGCAAGGCTAACCTCAGGCCAATGAGATGTAAGCCGAATGGGGTGCAACCTTAGAAAGTGTCCTTTAAAGGGAATGTTCACCCAGTTTCTTGCTCCTTCCTCCATTCTCCTGCTGGGAACACATATTTGATGTGTGGAATCTTAGCAGCCATTTTGGTTCATGAGTTGACGCACCACTTCCTAGGGATGGCAGAACAATGAGATGCAAAGAATTATCAGAATGGGTTAAGGATGCCTACTTCCTGACTTCTTCATATGAGGGAGGAATAAATGTTTATCTTGTTTTTCATTTTCTTGTTTTGCATCTGAACCTAATTCAAACAGATACGATCTCCTAACTTATGCTGACATTAATAGTTAGATATCCCTCTATGGAAAAGATGTAGAAAAATTTAAAATTCATGAAAAAAATGTTCCTCAGCATCGACAGCTGGGAAAGAGAGCTCTTCAAATGTCAGAAGCTATGAGAAATTCCTACTAGATTTAACCAAGTTCCAAACAAAGGACCCCTCAAGGTGGAATACTATTTAATTCGCAAGGGAATTTTGTGACTTTGTGAGAAGCAAGAGGAAGAAATCTTGGTTCTTATGGGCAACTTGAGAACTTAGAGAGGCTGGACTGCAGACAGAGATGGAGAAAGCAGCATTTGGAGCCCCTTTCCCACCCACTGTCAGGAGAATTGGGGTGAGAGTTTTGGGAGGCTGGATGACCTGAGCAGAAGCCTCTAGAAGCACTGGAGGCAGGAGCTCTGGAAAAGTCATTTTCTTAGGCTGAAATGACCTTAAGTGATGCAGTAGGGAGCTTCGTGAAGAAATCTGACCTGCAGATTCATGGATGTGGGCAGTCACATTAAAATGCTAGCTTCTGCAGTGGCATTCGTTATGGAAGAACGACTTCCTGAGAAGGCACATTTCTCCCCTGTTGAGATAAGATGCTGCTTGGAGAACTGGGCCTGGGAACTTCAGGGCACTGGAAGCAGAGGGATGACAAAGAAGGTAAAGGAACTCTCTTGAACAGTCAGGAAGATCATTCCTCTGCTCCTGGAAGGAAGCTGCCCCACAGCTGGTCCAACCTTGGAATAGCAGCTTTACTAGGAATGTGGAAAAAATCCTTGTGTTGAAACCCTGTCCCCCAACCCTGCCAGAATTGCCAGACCTCATCTCTGTCTTATGTTCTTCAAGCCCATCACTGTGAAAATCTGAAAGGTGTCGTCAAACCACAAGCCAAGATGAATCTCCCACCCTGTTTCTGAGGGAAATACCAGTCCTGAATAGGCTTTTTACTATTTTAATATGAGAAACTAGGAAAAAAAATGGATCCTGTAAATAGTTCTGAATCATAAAGAAATGAACATATAGTTTAAATAATCTGAAGGAAAAATACATTTTGAGTGTGTTCCTTTTAGTTTTCCCTTATTGTAAATTCAAACTTAAATTTTTATCAAAATAATATATTTTGTAGTAGTTTAAAAAGACTTATGCCAGTCTCCTTTTCTTTGTTGCCAAATCTCTTTCCTCTAAGGCAATCATTTAGTAGCTACCTCCAAATTTAACTTACACATTATGTCATTAATTTTTTAGATATCATTTCTTACTATAGGAGATAGGTTCTTTCTCCCACATTTCTCATTATAATCATATTAACACTTTATTAACTAGTATTTACATTAGTATAATTATGTAAATAATGTTCACAGGTGAGCCACTTATGTATCATATCCTTTGTATCATTTGTATCATTTTCTTTCTTATACAACTTTTTGTTTTGTCTGGAGTTGACAGTTGCTTTCTTTCTGTTTATTTGCTTAGTTTCTCTGTACCTATAACTAATTTATCACTAATTTCTCCAAATTAAAAGTAAATCTCCTTATTACAGTCAAACAGTTTTGGCATATAACTCCTGGGCACTCTATTCTCCTGTCTCCCTCTAAGCTTCCTACATGGTTGCCATCCTGGGATATCCCTTTACCATTTTCTACATTTCTCTTAGTCTCTAACTGGATGGGACCTCCTGTTCCCAGACTTCTGTTTTCCTCTTTTGTGGTTTACTCCTTTGTTTTGATGGAATGCATCCACAAATGGCTTCCTGGGAGAGGAATTTGGAGAAATAGGAGAAACATTTTCTGAGACCTTGAAAATCTGAAATTATTCTTAGTTGGCTTTGATATTTGATATATAATTTGGCTGGAATTTGGGGTTCCGACTTAGAAATAATTGCTGACAGAATTTGGAAAATCTTGCCCCTTTGTCATTTAGCTGCTTGATGTTGTTAAGTCAAATGACACTTTCTTCATTTTTCTAAAGTGACTTACTAGTTTTTTGGGGGGATTCTCATTATCCCTAGTACTCTGAAATTTCACAAAGACATGCCCTGTAGTTGGTCTATTCATTATGCTGGGCACTTGGACTTTCATAATCTGGAAACTCATTTTCTTTGGAGATGGCAACTTTATTGTATTATCTCTTTAATAATTTCTTGTTCTTCTCGTCTTTATTTTTTAATTTTCTTTCTTCTGGAATTCCTGTTATTTCGATGTTGGACCTCTGGGACTCCTTCTCTGATTTTATTAAAATTTTTTCCCTCCTATTTTCCATCTTTTCTTGTGTCGTTTCACTTTCTGGAGATTTCCTGTTATCTTCCCTTCTTTTAAAACATTTTTAAAATTTAATTGTTCTCTGAAAGTTCCTTTAAAAAATGCCAGCATGTTATTATTTCATGATGCAAAAACCTCTGATTACTTTGAGACTATTAATACTATTTAGAATTTTTTCTAAACTTTTTTTTTCTGCTGGCTGCATTGTCCTTGTTTCCTCCTAGTGTATTTTGTTTGTTTATTTTGGTCGGTCTTTCCTGTTAGAGGCTTTTCTCAAATGTGTGGTGAACTTTGACCATATGTTCATATGTAAAATGAAGATTAAAATTCTCTCTCTTGGGCAGGCCTTGTCAGCTGGTGACCTTGGAGTGTCATTATCTGATGGTCTTTTGGAGGGCCATTTTTAGAGAGGAAGCCTCCAATCTGTTGTGTAGATGCTTGGGGGTGGGGGTCACCTAGCTCAGCAAGTGTTGTTTGCCTGCCCTCCCAATCCCATTTTCAGAATAATATCTCACTTTTATCCTCAGCTCGGTCAGAGGACCCTGAATCTGGATTTTCACTGGTTTTGTCTCTCCAGAGACATAATCTCCCCAGGAAATGTCCTTTAGGGTAGGATAAGTTTCTTGGCTGGGTAAATGGAGTGTCAGATGAAATTCTTATAAAAATTTTCAACATTTCTGTTTTTAACCTTACCTTGCACAGTTTTTTTTTTTTTTTCTTGCAGTTCTATTTTTAGAAGTACCTAGAAGAATCAATGTATGAAGCTTTCTAGGGTTATGTGCTACAAATTATCTTGCTCATTCCTTTTGTTCTTTTCTACCAGTTTTAGGTTTCAGCTTTTCAAACACATACAAATACACTCACACAAACACATGCATCCCATGTGCATGCACATGCACGCACACACACAATTGGGATCGTACTATTCATACAGAAAAACATATTTGAAAAAGTTATTGAATTGAAGGAAACAGAAATATATTTTATAAACTATTTTGTGGTTTTGCAGATATTGGAAAAACACAAGTTTTATAAAATAAAACTTGTGAGATGAGATGATATTATAATAAACAGATTTGAAATTGGAACTGAGTTGAGGTAAGCAGAAAATTAAAATAAATTACAAGAAAAAAACTATTTTAAAGTAAACATTTAAGAACAGGGTTTAAAGATGCAATTAGAGTAGAAATAACACCATAGTAAATCAAATCAAGGGTATATACAATATATGCTAAAGTAAAAATCTCCCAGAATGTAGAGGTAAATGACAACGAACTAGGACAATTAGACGAGGTAGTAATTTGGAGGCTATATTACTGCGATCTGGCTTAGAGAGAATGAGTGTTACTGAATAGGATGTCAGAATAAATAAAAGGGAAGCAATATTTGAAAAAAATAAATAACACTTGGCTGGGCTAGTGGACAAAGTTCTGGTTTTGCAAACTGAATGAGCTCAACAAACCCCAGGAAATATTAATAAAAATAATTCAACAAATGGATGTATTCTAATGAAAGTCTTAAACTTCAAGATGAAAAGAAAAATCAAGCTGACATGCATCTAGGCAGAAAAGACTGGTCATCTACAAAAGAAAAAAAAAAAAAAAAACGACCCAAACATTCAGCTCAGATATTTCCTCTGTACTAAGAAGCACCAGTGAAGTGATTTCCTAAGAGTTTTAAAGGGGAAAGAAAAGATTGTAACTGAAGATATCTATACTATAGCTAGGTTTTATTCACACTCAAAAATAACAGAAACACTTTACTGGGGACGCAAAAGCCCACAAAGCATAAAGTGCTGTCTTTTAAAAATAGACACAAAGGGGCACCTGGGTGGCTCAATTGGTTAAGTGACTGTCTTCGGCTCAGGTCAAGATCCCGGAGTCCTGGGATCAAGTCCCGCATCAGGCTCCCGGCTCAGCGGGGAGTCTGCTTCTCCCTCTGACCCTCTCCCCTCTCATGCTGTTTCTCTCTCTCTCTTTCAAATAAATAAATAAATAAAATCTTAAAAAAAATAAAAACAGACACAAAATTTTGTCACAACTATGAGATGAACACACACACACACACACACACAAATATACACACCCTCAAGAAAAGGGAAATAATGAGGGGTGCCTGGGTGGCGCAACCAAGTAAGTCCTGACTCTTGGTTTCAGCTCAGGTCACGATCTCAGGGTTGTGGGATCAAGTCCTGCATCAGGCTCTGTGGTCAGCATGGAGTCTGTTTGAGATTCTCTCTTTCCCTCTCCCTCTGCCCCTCCCATTGATGCTCTCTCTCTCCCTAAAATAAATAAATAAATCTTTTTTAAAAAAAGAAAAGGGAAGTAATGAAATTCAGAGAGATGAGGGTTATTATCATAAAAACATAAATTTTAATGGTAAATTAAAGAAATAATAAAATGCTAATAATTCTAATATATATATATATTAAAGTAAGAATGATGATTTGAAAGCAAGTAACTAGACTTCAGATCCTGGACTATATTACAAAAACTGGTAGGAAGAAATAAAAGCTGTCATTTTCTCATCTAAGGAATCTGTTTCTATCTAAAGTTAATAATTAGAGGAAAATAATTTTTATACACAGTTGAAAAATGTAACAAGCAGGAGGCTAATTTCTTTCTTTCTTTCTTTCTTTTTTAAAGATTTTATTTATTTGACAGAGAGAGACACAGTGAGAGAGGGAACACAAGCGGGGGGAGTGGGAGAGGGAGAAGCAGGCTTCCCGCGGGGCAGGGAGCCCGATGCGGGGCTCGATCCCAGGACCCTGGGATCATGACCTGAGCCGAAGGCAGACACTTAACCAACTGAGTCACCCAGGAGCCCCCAGATTCTCTCTTGAACTGGTCATGACATCTGTCCCGTTCCTCATGAGTTAAATCACATCTGTAACGTGCTCATTTCTATATTTGTATGAGAGCCATGATAGAATTTTTTGGAAATTTCTCTTTAGTAAAATGAATCAGTTCTGATTCGTATAAATAGGTTAAATCCTGAGTAGAAGAAACACAAAGATATTGAACAAAATTAAAAAGCAGCCTCATAGTTTTTGCTGTATTAAAGGAACCCAAAAAGGTAAATAAAATAAAATAAAACAGAAGTTTGGGTAGCAATCACTTGGGCAAGTTCAGACACAAAAAATAGGGTTAGCAATATCAGTATATGCCGGAGTAGAATTTATGTCAAGTAATAATGAATAGGACAAAGGAAGTCAATGAAGGTATTTGAAATTTTGATCTGCAATGAATTTATAACAGGTTCTGAGTATATCATTGCAATAGATAATGCAGAAAACGTCAGGAAACAAGGAGAAATTGTCAGGTCCAATACTAGTAAGATTCTATTAGGCCTCTCCTCTCTACTTGACACATGGATCAGGCAAAATAAATAGATGAGGGTCCAAGTAACATAATTGACAATATTGATTTATTGGTCAGATATGAAACTTCCTACTCTGTAAGTGGGTAGATGACATAGCCATTATGGAGAGCAGAGTAGGTTTGCAGAGCTTCAGAAAGTTTGATGTGGCCAGAAGAACAGACTATTAATTTCACTGAAATAATAATACTGGTAATATAGTCAACAAACATCCTCATCAGATCCTGGAATCTTACTATGTCCTTGAATTTTATCTTTCACTCATTTAGCTTGACCCCCATTGAAACCTGTTTAAATGACAGATGATAAATGCATCCAAGAGGTGTTTCTTTGAAAAGAAAAAAAAGAAAATAGACAAACTTCTAGATAATCCAATTAAAACAGAAAATAAAATGATCATACATACATTTACTTCTTGTTTAATTAAAAATAAAGAAAAATGACATGTACAATGATTTATGCAAAAGAAGCTGTGTTAGAGTACCCATTATAAGTTATAAAATTAAAATAATCTAACTGTTCAGTAACATGTTATTGTATTACATATTCTATTTTTATTTAATCAAATCGTATCCTGCCATTAAGAAAAATATTGCAGAGGGCGCCTGGGTGGCTCGGTCGGTTAAGCGTCTGCCTCCGGCTCAGGTCATGATCCCAGGGTCCTGGGATCGAGCCCCCCATTGGGCTCCTTGCTCAGCGGGGAGCCTGCTTCTGCCTCTCCTCCCCACTTGGGCTCTCTCTTGCTCTCTCTGTCACTATCTGTCTCTCTCTCTCTCAAATAAATAAATAAAATCTTTAAAAAAAATAACATAAAAAAATAAAGCACAGGCTAACTCCTTTATAAAAAAGAGAAAAATATTGAACATGAAAAATGCTCACAGTATGCTATTAAGTGGAAAAAAGTGAGCACAGACAAAATGCAGAGTATAATTTTATATTTGTAAAAAGCACAAATACATGTATGAAATGTATGAAAAAATATAAAAATATTAGAAATCTATGCTTTTTGAGTAGAAATTGGAGATTTAAATTTTTTTCTTGGTGCCCAGCCCTATGCTCTAATTTTAGACTATAAAGACATATGATGAAAAAGTTTAAAAATGGGATACCTGCATTGGGAATG
Organism: Phoca vitulina; assembly: GCF_004348235.1. Classification (NCBI taxonomy): domain Eukaryota; kingdom Metazoa; phylum Chordata; class Mammalia; order Carnivora; family Phocidae; genus Phoca; species Phoca vitulina. The sequence continues at coordinate 6,360,778 of NW_022589770.1, forward strand.
TCGTCTGTTTTCTCCCCGTCCCACTCTCCTTTCCCTAGGACTTTGCCCACTCGTTACTGAGTGAGGGGGCACCATGGCATCCCTGGGCAGGTGACAGCTGATGGGGCCAGAGAAACACACCTGCCCCAAGCTGGGCTCATTAGATCTGCTTGCTCCCCTGAGGATTTCAAATTGAGGTTTGGAATCACCAGTTAACCGAGAACAAGAGAGTCATACAAACAGACAAACCCGGGGAGCTGAGGGCTGTCATTTGAATGTGGCCATTCAGAAGTCATTTGTGCAGAGCAAGAAGGAGAGTTGATTTGCGAAGAGATAATCAACCACAACCACAATGTGTGCCATTTGCTGTGTGTTCATTACGTGGCAGGCATTCTCTGCGCACTCTACCTTTAAGGTAGATACTGTGCCTTTCCTCTTCCATGAGGGAGAGGAGATGGGCAGCGTGTGGAGAGGTGGCCGCGTGGTCTTGGAGAGACAGAGAAGGAGAGTGGCTTCCTTACACCTCAGGGCTTCACCGGTCCTAGCTCTAATCACTTGTGGGGCCCAGTTTTATTTCCTGCTATTTGTATCCAAGACATTCCTCTGACTTCTTAAGCTCAGCTTCTGGTCTGTCACAAGCTCGAGTGGAAAAGGTTCTTGCAATGGACCAACCCCCGGCTAGGAGGGAATAAATGTATTGGGTGACTATATACAAAGTGTCTCTGATGTCTTTGAATTCATGTTATCTTTGAATGCAGTCCAACTGAGGGAATACAATATACTGGACTTGTCATCATGTACAACTTTGCACAATGAGTGGCATCTATTCTCCCAACTCACAAATAATTTTAGAAGTTTAAAAAATATACCAAGTAAGGAGAAGGTGCCCATTGAAAACCACTCCTTGAGAGACAGAGGGGGATCTCTCGGTACTCTTTCTCCTCCCCACAAAACGCATATTTATAAAAATGTCTATAAACCATTTCAGGGAATTCACATATTTTAGTGTGGCCACCAACTTCTGGGTTAGAGGCTGTCGTTTAAAAATTTTTTTTGCATTGTCTTTAGTTTACATATTGGTACAGGTTTGAATGAATTGTATCCAACCAGAGTGTTGAATGTTTTAATATACCCACCTGCTAGAGGAGCTCTGTCAGTCTCTGGAGGCAAGACCACTGGGGGAGACCAAATGAGCATTCCTGGGAAAGAAATAGAGACAGGAGCAGCAAAAATAACTTTTAGCTGCAACAAAAATATTTTTGTAAGGTGTGAAAACTGGATAAGAAACTCCATTCTCTGAGATCCAACACTTAACTCTTTTCTTCCTAGATTTAAGGATAGCCTAGGTTGTGAAGAGATTTTTCTTTAAAAAAATGAAAGATTTTGGTGCCTGGGGGGCTCAGTCAGTTGAGCATTGGATTCCTTGGTTTCAGCTCAGGTCATAATCTCAGGGTCATGGGATTGAGCCCTGCATTGGGCTCTGCACTCAGCAGGGAGTCTGCTTGAGATCGTCTCTCCCTCTTCCTCTGTCCCTCCCCCTGCTCTCTCTCTCTCAAATAAATAAATAAATCCTTTTTATAAAATGAAAGATTTATGTTTCAGAATGGTGAAATTATTGAAAAACTTTTGAAAATTACTGAAAAACTGTAAAGATGTGACTTAGAGCTAGAGGATGTGTTTCCCTCCTTATTTTGGTATAATAATGGCCTTATAAAACAGCTGGGGTGCCTGGGTGGCTCAGTTCGTTAAGTGACCGACTCTTCGTTTCTGCTGGGGTCATAATCTCAGGGTTATGGGATTGAGCCCTGAGTTGGGCTCTGTGCTCCGTGCAGAGTCTGCTTGGGATTCTTTCCCTCTTCCTCTCCCTCCTCCTCTACCCCTCCCCCGCTCAAGTGCATGCGCGCTCTCTCTCTCAAATTACAAATAAAATCTTTAAAAAAAACTCCAACTAGATGGGTATTCTTACCTAGAAGACTCAGAGAAAATTCAGTGGTCAAATATCCAGATGAAAAGAGAAACATTCAGTTTATCATGTGGATGTTTTGTCTACATGAGGGAAAATCTGTGGATGTTTCCAAATATTTGGAAAAAAAAAATATTTGGGAACATCCAGATGTTTGGCTTTATGCAGCTCAAACATCCAGATGTTAGACCAAATTTCCCCCTTTCCAATGAGATGTTTTGGCATCAAGTAGACCCAGCCATGGTTATAGTAATTCCAAATTGTTAACTAGTGTCACAGAAAATTATTTGGGGGGGACGTGGCACCCCAAAGTGTGAAGGTTATAGATGATCATAAACATTAAGAGGCAGGAGAAACGGAGGGGATTGCTCCGCCGACCAATCAGGCTGTCATTACTAACACAAATTGTCAGCAGCAATGTTCTCTTTCGGAGGGCCTAATAATTAGGAATAATAAACGTAAGCTGGTGGCCCTTACTGATTAAAAGGAAGCTGGTAGCACTTGCAGTGTTTACAGAACTTGAAAGACTTGGAAAGGGACATCCTCTGCTTTGAAAGGAGTTGAAAATTCTAAACTTCACGGAAAGGGGTTAGGAGAGTTCAGTTTCCTCCTCTTATTTTATTGGGCTCAATCTAATGTGACCCTGAAGTGTCTCCAATTACAACGTTCTTAAACTTGTGGGAATCAGCCTAATAAAAATACTGTAAAGAAATACAGCTCATCCCGCAGCTGTGGGCCGGCTGTGGAGATTACCATGGTGCAGGAGAGAGGGTCGGCCTCCCGAAAGCAGATTCCATTTTCTACATGGCAGTAACATGAACTTGAATGGAGGCGTCAAGCGAGAAGACAATGTTTTGATTCTGATTAAGATTCTAAAAGCTGATTTTTAGCCAACTTGTTGTTGGCGAAGAACAGCAATGCCATAAATAAAATAGCCACAGATGGGTCTGGATATCTGTTATGAACAACCATCAAGAAAATGCTTTTATTTTAATTGATTGATACTGAGCAAAAGTAGTATTCAGCCAAAACCTTATTGCCAGTCCTGTTGTAATTATTTTTTTAACCAGTTCACCACTGCATTCCAGGCCTCTGTCAGGACCTCCTATGGAGCTGCCTGGTACAATGTCTGCACCTGATATGTGTTTGGCTTTGCATACCATGCCTGAAATTGTTCAAGAAATTAATCTCTCTCTCTTTTTTTTTTTTACTTGCAAGAGCATAGCTTGCTGGAAAATAACCTAGATGTGGTCTGAGTTTCTTTTTTTAAAGTTAACAATCTTCAGAGAACCTGGGGTCGGGTTGAAGTCAGGAATACGATGGTCTGTCAGGATGGGAATGACTGTTTGAAAGCCAATGCTAACTTTCCAAGGAATTATCCAGAACATGGAGGAAGAAGAAGCAGACCTTAAACATCTAAAGAAGCATTTTGTATTTTTTTGATTGCTTTCTGAGGAATTGAACTCTGGCTTCTTTTGAGAAAGAATCTCAAAAATTCTTCATACTAGAGCAAAAGTTACCCACGTGTAATCCAGTTAAAAGACACACACACACACACACACACACACACACACCAGTACCAGTGATAACACCCAGCATTTTTTGGTTTTGATAGAAACAGAAAACATGGCTTTGGTTCTGAAAATGCTTTCATCAGGTGTGGAGAAGGAAATATGATTATTACACTAATTGTATGGAACTAAGTGAGGAGCTAGCCATGATTTCTTCTTCTGATAAGAATGACACTTTACACCATCACATGCCAACTAACTGGAAAAAAATTCCTGCAATGGTATGTTCAGAAGTGTTATAGGAGTATTGGAAGTGATCAGTGTTGGTCAGAGGGACCATGGGCATCACTGGGGGTGCGTACTGGAGTGGGTAAGAGCAAACCAGAGACAGATGGCTTGAATCAGAATCTGGGCTTTGTCTCTTCTGGCCGGCTGACTTCACAAAAGGCTCTTTCTGCCTCAGTTTCCTCTTATGCAAAATCTTTGGATAACAGTAGTTCTAGCGCCTAGGTTTGTAGCCAGGATTAAACAAGGAGTGTATGTAAAGCTCTTAGGTAAATGCTTCCTATGCAAGTCATCTTTGAAACCAAAGAACATGAACCAAAGAGCGTTGAATCAAAAGGTGCCTGAAGCTCCGATATGGGAATGAGAACTGAAGAAGCCATCTGATAAGATGCCGTGATCAGAAATAAAATGAGACATGTTTTGACACTTAATGACATCCTAAAAGATTGGGTGGCAGCAAGATGTACACATGTGTCTGCAGTAAATGTGGTGAGGAGGTGGGGGGTTGGGCAAGGGACATCAATCTCACAGCTTTCAATTAGGATCCCGTGGGCGGGGAAGAAGACTGGAGTTCGCAGGGAAGGAACTGGCTGATATTATTATTATTTTTTTGATGCAGCATTCCAGAAAACATAATCAATGGCACCCGTCCAGTTCCCATTTAGTAACCAAAGAACTAGCTGCAGCTGTTTTTTATGCCTGGTGGTGCCAGTTTGATAGTGTATAATCATATTTGCATAAAGATAAAAAGGAAGGTGTTATAGAACACAGTTAAGCCTATGGTTTCACCATGAATTAAAGGTAATTTCAGACTAATTAGGTATAATTTGTTAAGGAATTCTTCCCAGCAATGATGACTCTGATTTTGTAATTACAGGACAATGCTTACTGTGGCTTTCAAGGCAGGAGAAAGCACACCCGAGGGGGTCGTGTCCCACACTAGGCAGATCTAATGGTGCCACAAAAGACAGGTGTTTTGTCAGATTTCAGCCACACACTTTCACACCTGCAACGCATTAAGTACAGCAGCAATGTTAATGAAGACCAGGTGCCTGTTCTACAACTTAAAGGAGGAACTGGCATGAGGTTTGCTGTTTGCTACCTGACGTCTTCCTCTGCATCTCTGAGCGCTGGCCCTTGGGTTGATGGGGAAAATGAGCTGGGTAAGTAGGCTTTGGGGCGGTTCTGCCCTCCTTTTTTTTTTGAGTGGAGGGTGGGGGTAGTGAAACATTGACCTTTGCGTTATGGTAGTTACGTCTATATGCACTGACCCAGCACCTCCCCCCCCCCAATTAGTTCTCATCCTACAACAGCGGGGAAGACTCTTCTAGCCCAAAGTATTTCTAGGCTTTCTCTGCTGCCACCCCTTTTGTGCAGAGCTCAGCCTCCGGGTCCTGAAAAGAGCTGAGCTGCACAATCTACAAAATGGATTTCTGGAAAGTGCTGTGTTATCAGCTGCTACCAGAGAAAGTTTGATTGTAGCTACTTGAGTCTTTTCAAACTTGAAATTTTGCCATTCCATCCGGAAATGAGTAATGGAGGCCTTGAGCAAGCTTTTTCATTTTAATAAAACACAAGGTTTTCATTGTGTGTGGCTACATCATCGTAATGCTCTCTGTTATGAAATACAAAATCTTTTTCTCCCTCCTTTAAAAAAAAAAAAAACAAAAAACCCAGCCTCAGCAGTCGAGCTTTTTCCTCCTCTTTTGCCTCCTTTCCTTTGTTTCACAACTTGGAGCTGCAGCTGTCTGCTCCTTGCAATTCTTAGCAGTTATGTGAAAAGTTAATATTGTCTCAAAAAAACCCCCCACCAAAAAAAGTGAAAACCCCAAACCACACATCAGAATTGAAAGAGGGGGAAAGAATGGGCAGGTCTAGGTTCTTAGCAGCAAGAGTATAATTATCAGACTCATTACCAGTGACTTCTGGCACAGGGGAGCCCCCTAAACAAAACAGCCTCTTTACCCAGGGAGATGGAAGGATGGACAAATATCAAAATGTTTGATGCTGTATTTAAACTCCCGGCCCTAATTAAGTTAGAAAAGAATAGGATCATACACTTCTAGAATAGCAGATGTAAATCTTGGAGGAGGAAGGACCTTTCCAGCTAGAGTCCTTTAACTCTTCGATTCCTGAAGTGAATGCATTGGCACCCCAAGCCAAACATTCAGAAACCAACTATGGAAGTGACCTACTGGTAATGCAGAATTCCAATCCTTCATTCCATGTGATTTAGCAGTGTTTTTCAAGGAAGTTCACGTGCGCTTGAGAGAGTTTTTCAAGAGGCACCCCAGAGCTATCAACGTGGCTGAGTGGGGAGGTCTTTTTTTTTTTTTAATTGAAGTATGGTTGACCTACAACATTATATTAGTTTCAGGTATACAACCTAGGATTTGACAATTCAATACATTACACAGTGCTCACCATGATAAGTGTAGTTGCCATCTGTCACCATACAAAATTATTACAATATTATTGACCATATTCCCTATGCTGTACTTTTCATCCCCATGACTTATTTGTAGTTTGTATCTCTTAATCCCCTTCCCTGAAAGTGATTTTATTTTTCAATTTATTTGTAAGATTTGTTTTAGGTTCATAGCAAAATTGAGGGGAAGGTATAGAGATTTCCCATGTATTCTCTGCCCCCACACAGACAGAGCCTCCCGCATGATCCACATCCTCACCAGAGTGGTACATTCATTGCAATTAGTGAACTGCATTGACGCATCATAATCACTTCAAAACCGTAGTTTACGTAATGGTTCACTCTTGATGTGCATTCTATGGATTTAGACAAATATATGATGACCTGTATCCACCATTATAGTATAAAGAGTACTTTCTTGGTCTTAAAACCCTGTGTCTGCCTACTCATCCCCACCCCTCCGAACCCCTGGAAACCACTGATCTTTTTACTATCTCTGTAGTTTTGCTTTTTCCACAATGTCCTATAGTTGGAATCCTACATTATGTTACCTTTTCAGATTAGCTTCTTTCACTTAGTTCTATGAATTTAAGGCTCTTCCATGTCTTTTCATGAGTTGATAGCTCATTTCTTTTTGGCACTGAATAACCTTCCACTGTCTGCATATACCGCAGTTTAGCCACTCACCTAATGAAGCGCATCTTGATTGCTTCCAAGTTTTGGCCATCATACATAAAAGTGTTATAAATATCCGTGTGCAGGTTTTTGTGTGGACATGAGTTTTCAACCCCTTTGGGTAAATACCAAGGAACACAATTTGCTGGATTGTATGGCTTAGTTTTGTAATAAATTTCCAAGCTGTCTCCCGAGGTTTTTCCCCCCCTCCTTTCTCCTTTCCTTTGCTTTACCAGGAAGCTGCAGTTGTCTGTTCCCTGCAATTTCTAGCAGTCACTTGAAAAGTTAATATTGTCTTTAAAAAATAAAATGAAACCTTGAACTCCAAGAACAGATTGGTGGTTGCCATAGACAAGGAAGGGGTGGGAGTGAAATGGGTGGAGGTGGTTTTAAAAAGAAAAAAGGAGGCTGTACCATTTCACGTTCTCACCGGTGATGAATGAGAGTTTCTGTAGTTTCACATCCTCACCAGCATTTGGTGTTGTCAGTTTACTTCCTTTTCTTGTCTTATTGCGTTAGCTAGGACTTTGAGTACAGCGTTTAAAAGGAGTGGTGAGAGGACATTCTTGCCTTGTTCTTTTCAATTTATTTTATTGATTTGGTATCCATCAACGATTGAATATGAAGAATGGTTGTAGCTGCCAAAGAATAGTTTGAAAACCCTATCTTAATGGCAGAAAACACTTGGGCCTCTACTATGTACTCAAGTATTCAAGCAAATCCAAATGCTTCTTATGGACAATGTTGGCTGTGTGTGCAGAGTCTCACGAAGCCCACTTCTATGCAAAGCTGCTGAGGTCTTCCCATACAGCAAGAAATCCAGTCATGTTCTGGTGTTTCTGAAAAATCTAGTGACTAAAGCAAATGAATCTCTTCAATTAATGTTACTGAGAGTTTGGATTACAGGTACTCACCAGGGAGCTCAATTTCAAATTAACTACTCCCCAATGTTCTCAAAAGTCTCAAATTGTTATTTGAGAGATTGTCTCTGACCTCCCTACTCAACGTGTGGTCTGTGGGCCGGTAGCAGTGGCCGAACTTAGGAGCTTGTTAGAAAAGGGCTGAATCTCAGGCTCCAACTCCAGCTTCCTGAATTCGAATCTGTGTTTTTAACAAGTTCATCTGTTGAGTCAACCTGTCAATAATTTTCCTATAAAATTTTGACCAGCATTGGTCTAAGAGATGCTGTCACCGTGTATTAATCTAGACCAGAAATTTTTACTTTGAGCTCCTTTTTATCTAAAAATCTGCCTCAAGTTTATATACTCCCTGCAATTGAAGGCAAAATGGAATCTGTGTGAGGGCATATGTGCTCATGTTTGTAACCATAGGTCCACTTTTTGGCAAAGAGGGTTCATAAATTTTTAGCTTTTAAAAATATTGCAAACTTGCTTGATAAAGATCTTTTGCCAAACAGACAAATCAATTTAACAAATACTTATGGAATGCCAACTCTGTGGTAATGTGGAATTATAATTAAGAGAGGTTTTAAGTCAATCTGTTTGGGTTTCAGTTCCAGGTCTAACACTCAAAGCTATATGACCTTTGATCAATTTCTTATAATCTTATACCTGTGCTTAGGTATTTTTCAAATATAAAACAGGGATCAGAGTGATATCTAACCCATAGGGCTTTATGAGGGTTACTATAGTTAATACATATAAGTTCTTAAAACTATTTCTAGCACATACTAAGCACTCAATAAATAGTGACTATTACTATGTACCTGACCCTTTTCTAGGCTCTGGGGAAATTGTGATAAGACAAACACCATTCCAGCCCTAATAGGTCCTTTATCTTATCAGGAGAAAATAGACATTAAAATATTAATTTTATAATTATTTTAAATTGGGATACATGCTGTGAATAGAGAAGTACAAGGTGCCTTTCGAAGGACCTGACCAGGGCTGGAAGGTCAGGAGGGCTTCCTTGCTGAAGTGAGTTTAGGTGAAAGGGAACAGGGAAATGGAGAGAGATCCAGGTCCAGTGGGGTGGTCTCACGCAGGTCCGGCATCCAGATCCAGCCCCGTGGGTGTTGGGCAGAGGGGGGATGACGAAGCTGATAAGGTAGATGGAGCCTGGATCCTGCAGCGCCTTGTGAATGATGTGTCTGAAAAGGACTTTAATCAAGTGTGTGAGGACTGGGTTTTAAGTTTTACTTTATGACTCCAACAGGCATGTGGGAAATGGGTTGAAAGGGAAATAAGAATGAATGTTGAGAGACCAGTTAGGAAGGATTCATGGTGGGACGTAAAAGAATTGATTGCACCTTTTTGGAACATGTTGGCAGCAAAAGAAGAAAGAGAAATGGATGAACAGGAGAAATATTTAGGTGACGTTAGGAGGGCTTGGTAGTTAATGGATTCCTGATCCAATTGTATTGTGCTTTTTTTTTTTTCTTCAAGATTAAAAAGAAATTCATAGATGTGACTTTATTTCTGGATTTTTCCTTCAGTCTATAGACACAGACCCATCTACTCTCACAGGCTTTCCTTTGCCTTACATATGGCCCCATAGGTATTCTCACAGATTCATATACGATTCATAGTATGTACTTTCCCCTTGTAAGACTACTCCTGTTTATTTTAGAAAGAAATTCATTTGTGCTTGTAAGACAAAGCTTCTATTCTCTGTTGACAGTTTTTTTTTTGAAGTTCTTTTAAGTGTCTGGGGTGGGGCTGGATACATTTTTGCCTTCCTTAGTCATAAGGAATACAACGTGTAATATACACCCCCCCCTTAAACTCTAAGCAGGTGGTGATGAAAATAACTAACACCACCTATATAAAAACTTTGTTCTTGTTTTCCTTTGGGGATGCAAGCAGTGAAGAGCCCAGATATCCGGAATCCCTAGTTTCATGCTTTCTACAAAATTTTTGGTCTATTTAATTTTAATCCAGGCCTTCCACTTCTTTATATCATTCTGGCATGATAACAATTATTATTACCCACCCCTCTCAGGAAAAAGCCTATAGTTAACAGAGGGACTCAAATCTATCAAGTAGGTTGTAATATTAAGAGCAACAAAATGGTTATTATAAATGATTGTTAGAATGACTATCATTTATTGACCACCTACTAGGTACCTGCAACCACCTTCTGAGTAGCAGTAGCCCCAGTTTCCTAAGAAACCAAGGCAATATATTGTTCCTCTTGGTCTGATAAGAAAGCAGAAACCTCTCCTTGCTTTTGCAGGATTCTCCTGGCTCTGTTCCACCTTCTCCCCCAGAACCCCATGTTTCTCGTGTTCCTATCTCCGTCCTTAAATACTGTCTCCTGCTCTTTCTTCTCCAGACCACTTTCTTCTGCCTTTTCCTTGGACCCTTCTCCTTAAGCTGAGGGCCAAGAAATAGACAAAGGAATGAGGTGATGGGTGTGACTGGCTCTTTCTGCTTTTGTGTAGGGATTGTCTGGGAACATAGTGAAGGCACCCCACAGTGTGCATCTAACAGGCAGACCGCCCACCATCTTGGGAAGCACAGGAGGGCAACTGCTTTTCAGACCCCATTGGACGAAGCCCTGTGGGTGACATCAACTGGCCAGTATACAGGGTCGCCACGGCTCAACAGTCTGTTGTTGTTGTTCTTGGTGACGTTGGTGGTTTTGTTTTTCTTAAATAAATGAGGTGTAGGCCTTAGGCTCCTGGCCCTCTCCCAGAGCAGGTTTGCACACCCCTGAAGTCAGAGCTGAATTCTGCCATCTCTCCAGTAACACTTAATTGTTTTTAATTATCCCTCCACTGAAGCTGAACCATCCCTCATCCAGGTCACAGCACAGAACATGGCTCATAAGTTTTACGAGCCACCTTGTGTATCTCATCCATGTGTGCAGCCACCTTTTCTGACAGTGAGCAATCCATCAGGCAGATACCCCTGCCCCTGACAGGGTCTGGATGCTCAGAGCAGGGACAGGCTCTTCTTGGTATCCGTGTGTTGACTACCATTGTAGCAGGAAGCCAGGCTCCGGACTGGAGACTTGAATTTCAGATCTTAAGATTGCACATTAATTGAACCTTGGAATAGTCTTTTATTTCCACCTATGAAGGTCATAAGGCCTGATAAAACTCAAGGGGTTGTTTGGAATTCCCTAAGTCTGGTTATTCCTCTGCTAAGCCAGGAGTTCTTGTTCTCTGAATTTCTAGTGAGATCTTGGGCACCAGGCCTGAATCGTCATTTGAATTCTGTAAATACTTGCAGAAGAAATGAAAAGCCCAATATTTATGGGTGGGTTGCATAGCCAGAGTCCTTACTTGTAAATGGACTTAACAGAAACTTATATAGTCCAAAAATGTATTTCCCAATGACTCTGCTCAGTAAGATATGTTCATTCATTCACCTATTCACTTATTCATTCACTTATTCATTCACTTATTCATTCACTTATTCATTCACTTATTCATTCACTTATTCATTCACTTATTCATTCACCCACTCACCCACCCACTCACCCACCCACTCACCCACCCACCCACTCATTCCTCAGTCTTCAAGGGTAAAGCTTAGAGAAGAGAGGAAGAGGGTTAGCAGTCACAGGGGCTAAATGTTTCAATTCGGAGGATTTTCACTTTTCTACTTTTCTCCACTGGATTACCATGAAGGTATCCAGGAATATGCTGCTGTTATCTGGGAAGGATACTAGATAAAACTGAGGGATATCTCTCCCCTCAAATAAATTGATGAGATTAGTTAGTTGGCTCAAGTAAGCCCAGACAGGAAGAACACTTCCCAAAGAGTAATATAGTATCGTAGATGTTAGCATGATGGCTTTTGGCAGGGGGGCCCTGAATGAATGCTTTTTTATTGTTATACTCCAGTATTTCCTATTCTCTTCTATTGCTTGCAAGTGACACTGGTTTCCATTTAGTAGTGATGAAAGGTTTCCATTAAAAATGCGTGTATTTAAGTTAAAGCTAGTCAGTTAAAGGAAAACATTCAGAATATAACAGCATCAGTGATAACTGAAAATGTTAAAAGTCATGAAGGATGGTACCTAAATTATTGAATATTTGGAAACCTTGGAATGGAAGATGGGAAGCTTTGAATAAGGGCTAGTACGACGGAAGCCCTGCAGAGCTGTAGGCTGTAGAGCACCCTGTGGACGATGTGGGGTGGGAAGAAAGAGCAGCAGAAAGGTAGCCCCACCTGCCAGCACAGTTTGGCTAAAGTCATCCATAGGAGACTGCGGTGTATAAGCATGTTCTCCTGTTGTGGAGTAGCACTGATGTCAGAGGGGGGTAAAGTCTGGTGTGTTGAGAGAAATCCCCACTATTCTAGACACACAGTTCCCAAGACAATATGTCTGCCCCAGCCCTGACAGCATAGGGCCCTAGGATTTTTCTAGCTGGCTCTTTTCCTAACATCTCCATTCCACCCTCAGGTCCCCCTTTTCATTTCCACCAAAGGTAGAAATCTGTCAAAGCCTTGAGTACTTCAGATAATAGGATTTTGATACCAAATTGCTCTTTGCTTCCACACAGGGTCTGCATTTGGCCCATTGGCCCATCCAGAGGCCAGGCAAGTCATGGCCGGGCCTGAGAAGATTGGTGTGAGCTGGCCACTGCCCAGCAAATGACCTCCTCAGATCCTCCTCCTCTCTCTCCCACCCCAAAGCAGTCCCTGAGGGTTTCTATGAAGAAATAGTCTCTCCAATATTTTTACTATGTGTGTAATTTTCCTCTTTTATACTGGGAAAGCAAACCTTTTTTGACACTCAAAAGACCCACTCAGGGAAACTGTTAAAAATGCCCCTCTTGTTTTGAGCAGATTGAAAAGCAGACAAAGGGAATGCGGCTTCATTTCTTGCGGGCAGCGCATGGTCACGCTTGCAGGCGCCTGTGCTGAGCCCCAGCTGCACCTGCTGCCCGTGCAGGTCCGCCCTGGCTCCCCTGCAGGCCCGCGGGCTGTTCAGGCTGCAGAGCGGCTGACCTCAGCTGCTGCCTCCCCTGGCACGAGCCCCAGAGGCCCTTACCCACATTCACTGTTCTGTTGCAGGTGGAAGACCTGTCCGCCCATCTTGAACCAGGATACTCTTAGCCAATCTTCTCTGCCTCCATCTGGCTGCTGGCTGGGTCTTGGGGCAGGGGTGAGACAGAGGGATTCGAGCAGATTTCAGCTTGGTTTGGAGAATGCCCACAAACAGGATTAGGGAGCGTGTCCACGAACTCAGATGCTCTGGTAACACCACCCCTCTGGGTTCTTATCTACCTGTGCTATGTGTGCCTAATTGCCAGGGCCTAGCGCGCAGGGGGTGGGGGGATGGTGGTGGTGGTAGCACCACCTGGACTGCTCCTGGACCAGAACCCTACTGTATTGTAACTATATTTAAAGGAAACCAAATGGTATGGGATGATTTACTGATACTTCAATCAGATGACCTTGCCATGTTCTGTGAATCTTGAGAGAGCGGTACCACTCCTCCCCAGTACATCTGCTGCCTGCCTCGCTGTTCGGGGATGCCCATAGCCTGCACAGGACACAGCCAAACATGAGCTCAGTGTTGATGATATGGTGAAGGGACTGCCAGGCTGACCTCACCATGTCTCTTCAGGGCCACATCTGAACTGTGGTTATAAAGCTGTAGGACCCCTTTTGAGAAATAGAATTATTTGGGGGAAAAAAAAAAAGTTATGGTTCAAGATGGCAATATAGAGAGTTCCCAAATTCACCTCCTCCCATGGATACACTGAGTCTATAGCTACATCTAGAACAATTTCCCTTAAAACCTAAAAATTAAGTGACCACTACATAACCAGCAAATGGGAAGAAAACCACATCGAAGTGGGTAAGAGAGGTTGGGACACAATCTCCTTGTAAATCCCACCCCCTGCACAAACCTCACATTGGTCACCTTAACTTTTAGGACCTAAACCTGAGAGATGAGCCCTATAACATTTAACTTTGTCCTGGGACACTCAAGATGGTAGTGATCTGAGCAACCCCTCTTTAGGGGCTCAGGTGCAGACTCCACTGCCCCAGGGCCCAACTCAGAGGTAGCCAATCATGCCCAGACTTAAAGTAAAGGAGGCTCACCTGCTTATATTAAAGCATTGGCCTGAGGGGTGGCATCTAATTTAGCCCACACAACTAGGAGCCTGCTGGAATATTCTTTGGGGACAGAGACTGGTAGGTACCATATTTGTGCTCTCTCTTTGCTGTGTTCCAGAGCACCAGTATCTCCCAGAACTTTTACGTATGTCTGGTGCCCAATTTTGGTTGTTGCTGCCTTGAAGATACCTTTTGATTGCCTGGCTCTGGAGGCCAGGGAAACACACGTTCCTGGGCACATGGGACTATAACTAGTCTCCTCTAGAAAGGAGCCCATCTCTGTCTGAAATCCTGATTTTTGTGACTGCTTCCAGGGGATACCTATACATAGTCTGGCTTTGGAATGAATCCCACAGGACTGTAACCAAGTGAGAAAGACTTCTTAAACAGCTACCACCCCCAGGGTACAACAAGAGGCAACAGATTCAGGAGCTTGGCCTTCTGTGAAGGAAGCCTCTTAGCTAACCATCATGATGGGTGGCCTGAGGGACAGACTTCTAATTATACATGCTTCTAGAAGCTGACTGTAATGTTTTCCAGACACTTTGGAGGGTGGGTACTATCTTCATGCTCATCCTCTGCCATGCTCCTGAGCTTTACATGCATCTGGGGGCCAGTTTTTGTAGCTAATGCCCAGGTGATGCCCCTTGATTGTCTGGCTCTGGTGGCTGAAGGGGCTTGCATTTCTGGGTCCCACAGGACTGTAGTAATCAGTTAGTTTTTCGCAGGCTACCACCCTCAGGGCACTGCACAGATAGCAGACTGAGGCAACACCCCCAGTCTTTCTATAAAGGACACCACTTTGCTTGTCCTGAAGCTTTGGACTGAGGGGCTGGCTTTAGGTGTGGCACAAATTTAGTGGCCTACCGAGCTGCTCTCAAGGAATGTGGATGTCCTCTTGGTGCACTTCTCTCTACGTTGCTCCAGCTGGCTGATATTTCACAGAAATGAGCTTCTACACTTGTCTGGAGCCATGATTTTTGGGATTGTCACCAAGGAGGTGCCTCCAGATCACCTGGCTCTGGTGGCCAGTGGGGCTTATGCTTGCAGCCCCAGTATATGTTCGCATGTTTTAAAAACTGTTGCCTCAGAATCCTGAGGGACACACTCCCCTTTGGGACACTGACAGGCCAACTTGAAATAAGTTCTGTAACCACAAAGCAACCTATAGTAAAACCCAAAAAGAAATATAAGCATACAACTGAAGAAAGTCATTAAGTCACAAAGGAAGAAAGCAGGAGAAGAACAGAGAGGAACTACAAAAGGCGCTACAAAACAAAATGGAAATAAGCACATATCTATCAATTACTTTAAATGTAAATGGAATACATTCTTCAGTCAAAAGACAGAGTGGCTGAATGGATTAAAAAACAGCCATCTATATGTTGGCTATAAGAGACACACTTTACATATAAGGGCATACGGACCAAAAGTGAAGGGATGGAAAAATATTTCATGCAAATGGAAACCAAAAGAAAGCTGAAGTAGCTATATTTATATCAGACAATAGACTTTAAAACAGACTGTGATTGGAGACAAAGTCCTTATATAGTGATAAAGGGGTCATTCCAACAAGAGGATAGAACATTTGTGAATATTCAAATATTTATAACCTATGCACCCAACATGGGAGCACCTAAATACATAAAGCTAATAGTAACAGACCCAAAGAGAGAAATGGACAGCAATACTATAATTTTAGGGGACTTTAATACCCCAATTACATCAATGGATAAATCATTCAGTCAGAAAATCAATAAGGAAACATTGACCTTCACTGATCTGTTAGACCAGATGAACTTAACAGATACTTACACAGAATTCCATCCAAAAGCAACAGAATACACATTCTTAAGTGCACATGGAACATTTTCCAAGAGAGAGCATATGATAGGCCAAAACAATTCTTAATAAATATAAGAGAATTGAAATTCTATCAAGCATCTTTTCCAACCACAGTGGTATGACACTAGAAATTACACAAAGAAGACTAGAAAAATCACAAATATGTGGAGATTAAACAATATGGTACTGAATAGCCAATGGGTCAAAGAAGAAATCAAAAGAGAAATAAAAATACTTTCAAAGAAATGGAAATACAACATACCAAAATTTATGGGATGCAGCATAAGCGGTTCTAAGGTGGTAGTTTATAGTGAGAAGGCTCACCTCAAACAACCTAACTTTATATCTCAAGGAACTAGAAAAAGAGTAAACAAAGTAAACAAAGCCTAGTAGAAGGAAGGAAACAACAAAAATTAGAGAAGAAGTAAATAGAATAGAGACTGAAAGGTTAAGGAAACCAAGACCTGTTTTTTTTTGTTTTAGTTTTTATTTTTTGTGTGTGAAAAGAGAGACATTACAACTGATATCACAGACATACAAATGACCATAAGCCTATTATGAGCAATTACATGCAACAAATTGGACAACCTAGAAGAAATGAATAAACTCTTAGATGCATATGACCTACCAAGACTGAATCATGATGAAATACAAAATCTGAACAGACCAATTACTAGCAAGGAGATTGAATCCATAATCAAAAACCTCCCAACAAAAAAAAGTCCAGGGATAACTTCACTAGTGAATTCTACCAAACATTCAAAGATGTATTAATACTAATCCTTAAATTCTTCCAAAAAATAAAAGAGGTGAAGCTCTCCAAACACATTTAATGAGGCCAGCATTACTCATTACTCTGATACCAACACCAGACAAGATGTGACCAACACAAAACAAAAAAATCAGGTCACTATCCCTGATGAACAAAAATGCCAAAAATCCTCAACAAAATATTAGTAAACTGAATTCAAAAATACATTAAAATGATCATTCACCATGATCAAGTGGAGTTTATTCTGGGGATGGAAGGATGGTTCAACATCTGCAAATCAGTCAATGTGATACACCACATCAACAATACAAAATACAAAAATTAAAGAAAAAATGATCTCAATGATGTAGAAGAAGCATTTGACAAAATTCAACAACCATTTATGATAACGCTCAACAAAGCAGGTACAGAGGGACTGTGCCTCAAAATAATCAAGGTCATATATGACAAGCCTACAGCTAACATATTCAACAGTGAAAAGCTGAAAGTGTTTAAGGAGCAAGACAACGATGTCCACTCTTGCCACTTTTATTCAACATAGTACTGGAAGTCAGAGCAATTAGGCAACAGAAAGGTCATCTAAATTGAAAAGAAGTAAAACTCTCAATATTTTAAGATGACATATAGAGAAAATCCTAAAGACCCCATCAGAAAATTGTTGGAAATAATAAATTCAGTAAAGTTGTAGGATACAAAATCAACACACAAAAATCGGTTGGGTTTCTTTTTTTTTTTTTAATTTTTTATTGTTATGTTAATCACCATACATTATATCATTAGTTTTTGTTGCAGTGTTCCATGATTCATTGTTTGTCTATAACACCCAGTGCTCCATGCAGAACGTGCCCTCTTTAATACCCATCATCAGGCTAACCCATCCTCCCACCCCCCTCCTCTCTAGAACCCTCAGTTTGTTTTTCAGAGTCCATCGTCTCTCATGGTTTGTCTCCCCCTCCGATATGCCCCCCTTCATTTTTCCCCTCCTGCTATCTTCTTCTTCTTCTTTTTTTTTTTTTTTTAACATATATTGTACTATTTGTTTCAGAGGTACAGGTCTGTGATTCAACAGTCTTGCACACTTCACAGTGCTCACCATAGCACATACCCTCCCCAATGTCTATCACCCAGCCACCCCATCCCTCCCAGCCCTCACCACTCCAGCAACCCTCAGTTTCTTTCCTGAGATTAAGAATTCCTCCTATCAGTGAGGTCATATGATACATGTCTTTCTCTGATTGACTTATTTCGCTCAGCATAACACCCTCCCATTCCATCCACGTCATTGCAAATGGCAAGATCTCATTCCTTTTGATGGCTGCATAATATTCCATTGTATATCTATATCACTTCTTCTTTATCCATTCATCTGTCGATGGACATCTTGGCTCTTTCCACAGTTTGGCTATTGTGGACATTGCTGCTATAAACACTGGGGTGCACGTACCCCTTCGGATCCCGACCTTTGTATCTTTGGGGTAAATACCCAAAGTGCAATTGCTGGGTCATAGGGTAGCTCTATTTTCAACTTTTTGAGAAACCTCCATACTGTTTTCCAGAATGGCTGCATCGTTTTGCATTCCCACCAACAGTGTAGGACGGTTCCCCTTTCTCTGCATCCCCGCCAACATCTGTCGTTTCCTGACCTGTTAATTTTAGCCATTCTGACTGGTGTGAGGTGGTATCTCATTGAGGTTTTGATTTGGATTTCCCTGATGCCAAGCGATGTTGAGCACTTTTTCATGTATCTGTTGGCCATTTGGATGTCTTCTTTGGAAAAATGTGTGTTCATGTCTTCTGCCCAATTCTTGATTGGATCATTTGTTTTTTGGGTGTTGAGTTTAATAAGTTCTTTATAAATTTTGGATATTAGCCCTTTATCTGATATGTCATTTGCAAATATCTTCTCCCATTCTGTTGGTTTTCTTTTGGTTTTGTTGACTGTTTCCTTTGCTGTGCAAAAGCTTTTTATCTTGATGAGGTCCCAATAGTTCATTTTTGCCCTGGCTTCCCTTGCCTTTGGTGATGTTTCTAGGAAGAAGTTGCTGCAGCTGAGGTCGAAGAGGTTGCTGCCTGTGTTCTCCTTTAGGATTTTGATGGACTCCTGTCTCCACATTGAGGCCTTTCAACTATTTTGAGTCTATTTTTGTGTGTGGTGTAAGGAAATGGTCTAGTTTCATTCTTCTGCGTGTGGCTGTCCAATTTTCCCAACACCATTTGTTGAAGAGACTGTCTTTTTTCCATTGGACATTCGTTCCTGCTTTGTTGAAGATTAGTTTTCCATAGAGTTGAGGGTCCATTTCTGGGCTCTCTATTCTGTTCCATGGATCTATGTGTCTGTTTTTGTGCCAGTACCATACTGTCTTGATGATGACAGCTTTGTAATAGAGCTGGAAGTCCGGAATTGTGATGCCGCCAGCTTTGTTTTTCTTTTTCAACATTCCTCTGGCTATTCGGGGTCTTTTCTGGTTCCATACAAATTTTAGGATGATTTGTTCCATTTCTTTGAAAAAAGTGGATGGTATTTTGATGGGGATTGCATTGAATGTGTAGATTGCTCTAGGTAGCATTGACATCTTCACAATATTTGTTCTTCGAATCCATGAGCATGGAACGTTTTTCCATTTCTTTGTGTCTTCCTCCATTTCTTTCATGAGTATTTTATAGTTTTCTGAGTACATATCCTTTGCCTCTTTGGTTAGATTTATTCCTAGGTATCTTATGGTTTTGGGTGCAATTGTAAATGGGATTGACTCCTTAATTTCTCTTTCTTCTGTCTTGTTGTTGGTGTATAGGAATGCCACTGATTTCTGTGCATTGATTTTATATCCTGCCACTTGACTGAATTCCTGTATGAGTTCTAGCAGTTTTGGGGTAGAGTCTTTTGGGTTTTCCACATAAAGTATCATATCATCTGCAAAGAGTGAGAGTTTGACTTCTTCTTTGCTGATTTGGATCCCTTTTATTTCTTTTTGTTGTCTGATTGCTGTGGCTAGGACTTCCAATACTATGTTGAATAGCAGTGGTGATAGTGGACATCCCTGCCGCATTCCTGACCTTAGGGGGAAAGCTCTCAGTTTTTCCCCATTGAGAATGATATTCACTGTGGGTTTTTCATAGATGGCTTTTATGATATTGAGATACGTACCCTCTATGCCTATAGTCTGAAGAGTTTTGATCAAGAAAGGATGCTGTACTTTGTCAAATGCTTTTTCTGCATCTATTGAGAGGATCCTATGATTCTTGTTCTTTCTTTTGTTAATGTATTGTATCACGTTGATTGATTTGCAGATGTTGAACCAACCTTGCAGCCCAGGGATAAATCCCACTTGGTCGTGGTGAATAATCCTTTTAATGTACTGTTGGATCCTATTGGCTAGTATTTTGGTAAGAATTTTTGCATCCATGTTCATCAAGGATATTGGTCTGTAATTCTCCTTTTTGATTGAGTCTTTGTCTGGTTTTGGGATCAAGGTAATGGTGGCCTCATAAAACGAGTTTGGAAGTTTTCTTTCCATTTGTATTTTTTGGAACAGTTTCAGAAAAATAGGTATTAATTCTTCTTTAAATGTTTGGTAGAATTCCCCGGGAAGCCATCTGGCTCTGGGCTTTTCTTGGGAGATTTTTGATGACTGCTTCAATTTCCTTAGTGGTTATAGGTCTGTTCAGGTTTTCTATTTCTTCCTGGTTCAGTTTTGGTAGTTGATACATCTCTAAGAATGCATCCATTTCTTACAGGTTATCTAATTTGCTGGCATAGAGTTGCTCATAATATGTTCTTATAATTGTTTGTATTTCTTTGGTGTTGGTTGTGATCTCTCCTCTTTCATTCATGATTTTGTTGATTTGGGTCATTTCTCTTTTCTTTTTGATAAGTCTGGCCAGGGGTTATCAATCTTGTTAATTCTTTCAAAGAACCAGCTCCTAGTTTTGTTGATCTGTTCTACTGTTCTTTTGGTTTCTATTTCATTGATTTCTGCTCTGCTCTTTATTATTTCTCTTCTCCTGCTGGGTTTAGGCTTTATTTGCTGTTCTTTCTCCAGCTCCTTTAGGTGTAGGGTTAGGTTGTATATTTGAGACCTTTCTTGTTTCTTGAGAAAGGCTTGTATTGCTATATACTTTCCTCATAGGACTGCCTTTCCTGCATCCCAAAGATTTTGAACAGTTGTGTTTTCATTTTCATTGGTTTCCATGAATTTTTTTAATTCTTCTTTAATTTCCTGGTTGACCCATTCATTCTTTAGTAGGATGCTCTTTAGCCTCCATGTATTTGAGTTCTTTCTGACTTTCCTCTTGTAATTGAGTTCTAGTTTCAAAGCATTGTGGTCTGAAAATAGGCAGGGAATGATCCCAATCTTTTGGTACCGGTTGAGACCTGATTTATGACCTAGGATGTGATCTATTCTGGAGAATGTTCCATGGGCACTAGAGAAGAATGTGTATTCTGTTGCTTTGGGATGGAATGTTCTGAATATATCTGTGAAGTCCATTGGGTCCAGAGTGTCATTTAAAGTCTTTATTTGCTTGTTGATCTTTTGCTTAGATGATCTGTCCATTTCAGTGAGGGGTGTGTTAAAGTCCCCCACTATTAATGTATTGTTGTTGATGTGTTTCTTTGCTTTTGTTATTAATTGGCTTATATAAGTGGCTACTCCCATGTTAGGGGCATAGATATTTTACAATTGTTAGATCTTGTTGGATAGACCCTTTAAGTAGGATATAGTGTCCTTCCTCATCTCTTATTACAGTCTTTGGTTTAAAATCTAATTTGTCTGATATAAAGATTGCCACCCCAGCTTTCTTTTGGTGTCCATTAGCATGGTAAATTGTTTTCCACCCCTTCACTTTCAATCTGGGGGTGTCTTTGGGTCTAAAATGAGTCTCTTGCAGACAGCATATCGATGGGTCTTGTTTTTTTTTATCCAATCTGATAGCCTGTGTCTTTTGACTGGGGCATTTAGCCCATTTACATTCAGGGTAACTATTGAAAGATAGGAATTTAGTGCCATTGTATTGCCTGTAAGGTGACTGTTACTGCATATTGTCTGTGTTCCTTTCTGGTCTATGTTGCTTTTAGGCTCTCTCTTTGCTTAGAGGACCCCTTTCAATATTTCTTGCAGGGCTGGTTTTGTGTTTGCAAATTCCTTTAGTTTTTGTTTGTCCTGGAAACTTTTTATCTCTCCTTCTATTTTCAATGACAGCCTAGCTGGATATAGTATTCTTGGCTGCATATTTTTCTCATGTGGTGCTGTGAATATATCCTGCCAGGCCTTTCTGGCCTGCCAGGTCTCTGTGGATAGGTCTGTTGCCAATCTAATGTTTCTACCATTGTAGGTTACAGATCTCTTCTCCTGAGCTGCTTTCAGGATTTTCTCTTTGTCTCTGAGACTTGTAAGTTTTACTATTAGATGTTAGGGTGTTGACCTATTTTTATTGATTTTGAGAGGGGTTCTCTGTGCCTCCTGGATTTTGATGGCTGTTTCCTTCCCCAAATTAGGGAAGTTCTCTGCTATAATTTGTTCCACTATACCTTCTGCCTCCCTCTCTCTTTCTTTTTCTTCTGGGATCCCAATTATTCTAATGTTGTTTCTTCTTATGGTATCGCTTATCTCTCGAATTCTGCCCTCATGATCCAGTAGTTGTTTATCTCTCTTTTTCTCAGCTTCTTTATTTTCCATCATTTGGTCTTCTGTATCGCTGATTCTCTCTTCTGCCTCATGTATCCTAGCACTTAGAGCTCCCATTTTTGATTGCACCTCATTAATAGCCTTTTTGATTTCGACTTGGTTAGATTTTAGTTCTTTTATTTCTCCAGAAAGTGTTTCTCTAATAACTTCCATGCTTTTTTCAAGCCCAGCTAGTATCTTTAAAATCATCATTCTGAACTCTAGTTACAACATCGTACTAATGTCCGTATTGAGTAGGTCCCTGCCAGTCGGTACTGCCTCTTGTTCTTTTTGTTGAGGTGATTTTTTCCATCTTGTTATTTTGTCCAGAGGAGCATAGATGAATGAGAGAACAAAATGCTAACAGGGTAACAACATCCCCAGAAAATATATTCTAAACAAATCAGAAAAGACCTGAAACCAGGGGAAAAGAAAGGGAAAGACAGAAAAAAGAAAAAAAAAAAGGAAAAGAAAAAGATAAAAACAAACAAAAACAGAACAAAACAAAAAAATAAAACAGAATATGATCAAATATGATAAGGCAGGTGCATAGATCAGTGTCACACACTAGATTTTGGGCGTATTTTGGTCTGTTAGAAGAAATTGCCTCCAAAAATTTTAAAGAAAGAAAAACTTATATATGCACAAAAATAAGGCTTAATACAATGAAGGGATGGAATATGACTGTATAGATGAAAATTTCAAAAAATTTTATAGAGGGAATTGATAAGAAGTTTGAAAAAAGAAAGAAGAGGATTTAAAAAAAAAAGAAAAAAAAAGGGAGAGAATGTGATCAGGCAGGAGACTCAAACAAAGCCATACACTAGAGATTTAGGGTATATTTTGATCTGTTAGAAGAAACTGTATCTCAAAATTTTAAAGAGAGAACAACTTATGTATATATGCCAAAAATAAGGGTAACTACTATGAAGGGATAGAATATGACTCTAAAAATAAAAAATAAAAATGTCTTTTAAAAAAGGGATTGATAAGATGTTGGTTGAAAAAGGGAAAAAGA
>NW_022589770.1:6384059-6405821 GCF_004348235.1 Phoca vitulina
CCTTGCCCGGTCCGGGCTAAGTAATCTGCTCGGGTTTGCTCTGGGGAGCTTTTGTTTCCCTGCATGCTTTCCGTACAGCTTTGGAGGATGAGAGTGAAAATGGCGGCCTCCCACTCTCTGCCCCAGAGGAGCTGAGAACTCGGGGCCCGCTCCTCAGTATGCCCCCAGAGAAAAGCAGTCAATCACTCCCGTCTCCCCAGTCTCCGGCCGCACTCCGTGCTCACCCGGCCTGTGACCCAGCGTTTCTATCTCTGGCACCCGACTCGGTGTGGAGTCTCCAAACCCAGCAGATCCCTGTGGTGCGCTCCTGGGCCACTCCTCCCGGGGGAGGAAGGAGAGTCTCCCCGGATCTGCCGCTTGTTGGGTCCCTGCTGGAGGAGCAGTGGGCCGACTGTGCCGTGGATCATGGCTTATGGCAACCCTGAGCTGAGAGCCCGTGCCTTGGCTCCATCTCTGCAGCCGGCTTCCCCACTCTGATACTGAGGGTTCTGAGACTACACTGTCCCGCGAGGGTTGCACCCCCCACTTAGCCACTGGAGCGACGTCCCTCAGCGGAGCTGACTTCTGTAAGTTCCGATTTTGTGCTCCGCGGTTCTATCACTTGCCAGAAGCGGCTGACGGAGGCCCCCTCCCCCTCCGTCTATCCTCCTGAATATGGCCTCAGATTCACTTCTCCGCACGTCCTACCTTCCAGAAAGTGGTCGCTTTTCTGTTCAGAGAGTTGTTGCTATTCTTTTCTTCAATCTCCTGTTGAGTTTGTAGGTGTTCAGAATGGTTTGATCCCTATCCAGCTGAATTCCTGAGACCAGATGAAATCCAGGTCTCCTACTCCTCTGCCATCTTGCTCCGCCCCCTCAATCTGTTGGGTTTCTTTACATTAATAACAAACTATTGGAGAAATTAGGAAAACAATCTTGATGGGGAGGGGGATGGTGGCAGAGTAGGAGGACCCTAGGTTTGCCTCGTCCCATGAATACAACTAGATAACTATCAAATCATCCTAAATACCCCAAGAATCGACCTAAAGACTGGCAGAACAAATTCCACAACTGAAAGTAGAGCAGAGGCCCATCAGAGAAGGTAGGAAATGCAGAGATGTCCTTTAGTGGAGAAACGGATCCTGGCTGCTGTGGAGATGAGGGAGCCATGGTCATGGACAAGGGTGAGAGAGAGAAGAACACACAGGGGAACACACAAGGAGAATGTTTCCCCACAGCTACTGGCTTGGAAAGTAAGAGGGACTGAATTTTGTGCATTCTTACAACCAGAGGGGCTTAAAGCCTGAAGTTTTAAGTGTCAGGAGGCTGGGCTCTGGGAGAGTCCAGATGCATTTGGGCTGCTCTTAGAAGGCAGGCAACAACTTGGAGACTACAGTGTAGAAATAGTGATCTGGAGAGTGCCTGGGGCACACAGTGGGGAGATTTGCTCTTTCAGAGTGTGTCCCTGAGAGTCAGTGTTCATGGAGAGGCCATTTCCCTTCCCCGCCCCTCAGCATAAGCAAGGGGTCATCTGTGGGAACAAGCACAGCATGGATACTGGCTGCCTAACTTGCTTACACTAAGCCTCACCCTCCTGTGCTCCAGTGGAACTGCCCTTCTCTGTCATAGTCTCCTCAGTCCCAGCACAGTGGGACCCTCTGCCAGAACACCAGCACAAACTCCAGCCCACCCCACATCTCCCTACCAGAGTTTTGTTGGGCCTCAGTTACAGTGGAGGTGGTGACAGGTCTCATTTCACAAGCAGAACAGAGCACCCTATTTAAAACTAGCCACATTCAGGCCAGGGACCAAACACTGCCACAGCAGGCAAGGAGAGCCTCTGTAGAAGACTGGCCTGAAGGACAGAGCAACCAGGACACAACAGCAGAGTGCATGCAGCACATAGCAGAGACACTCCCTGAGGCAACAGGCCCTAGTCACTACATGTCCCCTTCTTCATAAGGCTATTACTTTTAGAGGCAGGAGACATAACTGGCTTTTCTAAAACAGAGAAGCAGGTAGAGACTTAGACAAGATGAGAAGACAGAGGAATTTATCCTAAATGAAAGAATAATTTAAGGCCATGGCCAGAGATCTAAGAGAAATAGATATAAGTAACATGCCTGATGGAGAATTTAAAGCAGTGATCATAAGGATACTCACTGGACTTGAGAAAAGAATGGAAGACATCATTGAGAACCTTACCACAGAGATAAAAAAAGTTAAATGATCAGAGATGAAGAGTGCAATAAATGAGATTAAAAACGCACTTGGTGCAATGAATAGCAGGCTGGAAGAAGCAGAGGAATGAATTAATGACCTAGAAGACTAATGGAAAGTAATGAAGCTGACCAAATGAGAGAAAAATTATACAAAACAGGAATAGACTTAGGGAAGTCAGTGACTCCATCAAATGCAATAACGTTTGTATTATAGGAGTCCCAGAAGAAGAAGAGAGAGAAAGGGGGGCAGAAAACTTATTTAAATAAATAATAGCTGAAAACACCTCTAATCTGGGGGAGGACAGATCCAGATCCAGGAATCATAGAGAACCCTCAACAAAAGCAGATCCACACGAAGGCATATTGTAATTAAACTGGACAAATATAATAATACAGAAAAAGTCTTAAAAGCAGCAAGACAAAAGAAGACAGTTACTTATAAGGGAAAACCCAGAAGGCCATCAGCAGATATCTCAGCAGAAACTCTCCAAGTCGGAAAGGGCTGGCATGATATATTCAAAGTGCTGAGTGGGAAAAATCTGCCAAGAATATTCTATCCCGCAAGGCTTACATTCAAAATAGAAGGAGAAATAAACAATTTCAGACAAACACAAATTAAAGGAGTTCAAGACCACTAAACCAGCCCTACAAGAAATACTAAAGAGGACACTGAGTGGAAAAGAAAGACCAAAAGTGACAGTATGAAGGTAGGAAACACAAAATCAGTAAAAATGAATAGTTCTTTTAAAAAAATCAGCCAAGGAACTCACAAAATAAATGTAAAATATGACCACATATACCTAAAACGTGGGGAGGACAGGAGTAAAGACTGGGTTCAAACTTAAATGACCATCAACTTAATGTAGACTGCTATATGCAGAAGATATTATATACAAACCTAATGGTAACCACAAATCAAAATCTAATATGCAAAGAATAAAGAGAAAGAAATGCAAACATATCACTAAAGAAAATCAGCAAACCATGAAAGAGAGAAAGATAAGAAAGGATCAGACAAAATCTCCAGAGGCAACCACAAAACAGGTAACAAAATGGCAATAAGTACATATCTATCAATAATTACTTTGAATGTAAATGGACAAAACACTCCAATCAAAAGACGTAGGGTGTCAGAATGGCTTAAAAAAAAAAAAGACCCATTTACATGCCACCTATAAGAGACTCATTTTAGATCTAAAGACACCTGCAGATTAAAAGGGGATGGAAAACATCTACCATGCAAATGGGTGTCAAAAGAAATCTGCAGTAGCAATTCTTATATTGCACAAACTAGACTTTAAAACAAAGACTGTAAAAAGAGACAAGGGCACTATATAATAAAGTGGCCAATCCAACAAGAAAATACAATCATTGTAAATATTTTTGTACCCAACATGGGAGTACCCAAAGGCATAAAGCAATAGCACACATAAAGGAACTAATCAATACAATCAGTGTAGGGACTTTAACACCCCAGTTACATTACTGGACAGATCATCTAAACAGAAAATCGGCAAGAAAACAGTGGTTTTGAATGACACACTGGAACAGATGGATTCAACAGATATGTTCAGAACATTCTATCCTAAAACAGTAGAATACACATTCTTTTCAAGTGCACATGGAACATTCTCCAGAATAGATCACATAGTAGGCCGCAAAACAGGCCTCAACAAACTCAAGAAGATGGAAGTCGTACCATGCATCTTTTCTGACCACAATGCATGAAACCAGAAGTCAACCACAAAAAAAAAAAAAAAAAAAATCTGGAAAAATCACAAATACATGGAGGTTAAACAATATGTGACTAAACAATGAATGGGACAACCAGGAAATAAAAGAAGAAATAAAAAATACCTGAAAAAAATGGAAATGAAAACACAGTGGTCCAAAACCTTTGGGATGTAGCAAAGCGGTTCTAAGAGGGAACTATATAGCAATATAGGCCTACCTCAAGAAGCAAGAAAAATCTCCAACAATCTAACCTTAATAATGCTAGAAAAGCTACAGCAAACAAGACCTAAAAACAGCAGAAGGAAGGAAATAACAAAGATTAGAGCATAAATAAATGAGATAGAAACTAAAAAAATAATAGATGAATGAAATCAGGAGCTGGTTCTTTGAAAAAATTAATAAAATTGATAAACCTCTAGCCAGACATTCAAAAAAAAAAAAAAAAAAGAAAAGAACCCAAATAAATAAAATCACAAATGAGAGAGGAGGAGTAACAATGCCACAGAAATAAAAACAATTATAAGAGAATATTATGAAAAACTATATGCCAAAAAATTGGACAACCTAGAAGAAATGGATAACTTTCTAGAAACAAATTACCAAAACTGAAACCAGAAGAAATAGAAAATTTGAACAGATTGATAACCAGCAAAGAAATTGAATCAGTAATCAAAGAACTCCCATCAAACAAAAGTCCGGGACCAGATAGCATCACAGATGAATTCTACCAAACATTTAAAGAAGAGTTAATACCTGTTCTTCTCAAACTATTCCAAAAAATAGGAAAGAAAGGAAAACATCCAAATTTCTTCTATGAGGCTCGCATTACCCTGATATCAAAGCCAGATAAAGACACCACAAAAAAAGAGCACTGCAGGCCAATATCTCTGATAAACATAGCTGCAAAAATCCTTAACAAAATAGTAGTAAACTGAATCCAACAATACATTAAAAAAATCATTCACTATGACCAAGTGGGTTTCATTCCTGGGTTGCAAGGATGGTTCAGTATTCACAAATCAGTCAACATGATACATCACATTAAGAACACACGATCATTTCAATAGATGCAGACAAAGCATTTGACAAAGTACAATATCCATTCATGATAAAAACCCTCAACAAAAGTAGGCTTGGAGGGAAAATATCTCCATATAAGAAAAGCCATATATGAAAAACCTACAGCTAATATCATCCTAAATGGAGAAAAACTGAGCACTTTTTCTCTACTGTCAAGAATAAGACAGAGATTTCCACTCTCACCACTTTTACTCAACACAGTACTGGAAGTACTAGCTACAGCAACCAGACAATAAAAAGAAAGAAAAGGCATCCAAATCAGCAAGGAAGAAAGTCAGACTTTCACTGTTTGCAGATGACATGATACTGGATGTAGAAAACCTGAAAGACTCCACCAAAAACTGCTGGAACTGATAAACTAATCCAGTAAAGTTGCAGGATACAAAAATCAATGTACAGAAACCTATTGCATTTCTATATACGAATATAATGAAGTGGCAGAAAGACAATTAAGGAATCAATCCCATTTACAACTGCACCAAAAATAATAAGATACCTAGGAGTAAACCTAACCAAAATGGTGAAAGACCTGTATTCTGAAAACTATAAAACACTTGTAAAAGAAACTGAAGATGACAGCAAGAAATGGAAAGACATTCCATGCTCATGGATTGGAAGAACAAATATTGTTAAAATGTCTATACTACCCAAAACAATCTACACATTTAATGCAATCCCTATCAAAATATTACCAGCATTTTTCACAGAACTGGAACAAACAATCCTAAAATTTGTATGGAACCCCAAAAGACCCTGAAAATCCAAAGCGACTTTGGGAAAGAAAAACAAAGCTGGACACATCACAATTCTGGATATCAAGTTATATTTCAAAATGGTAGTGATCAAAACTGTACGGTACTGGCACAAGATAGACACGTAGATCAATAGAACAGAATAGAAAACCCAGAAATAAACCCATAATTATATGGTCAATTAACAATTGACAAAACAGGAAAGAATATCCAGTGGGAAAAAGACAGTCTCTTCAACAAATGGTGTTGGGAAAACTGGACAGCTACATGCAAAAGAATGAAACTGGCCATTCTTTTTCACCATGCACAAAAATAAACTCAAAATGGATTAAACAAAAGCAAAAATAGGGGCATCTGGGGGGCTCAGTTCATTAAGTGTCTGACTCTTAGTTTCAGCTCAGGTTGTGATCTCCTGGGTCATGAGATTGAGTCCTGTGTCGCCTCCATGCTCAGAGGGGAGTCTGCTTGAAGATTCTCTCCTTCTGCCCCTCCCCCAACTCATGCACATGCTCTCTCTCAAATCTTTAAAAACAAAAACAAAATCTATTGGGACTACATCAAAATAAAAAGCTTTTGCATACTGAAGGAGACAATAAAAACTAAACAGCAACCTGTGGCATGGAGGAGATATCTGTAAATGACATATCTGATATATATGTATCCAAAATATTTAAAGAACTTATGAAACTGAACACCCA
This sequence comes from Phoca vitulina, assembly GCF_004348235.1. Lineage (NCBI taxonomy): Eukaryota > Metazoa > Chordata > Mammalia > Carnivora > Phocidae > Phoca > Phoca vitulina. The sequence continues at coordinate 6,390,524 of NW_022589770.1, forward strand.
AAATCCAAATAATCCAATTATAAAATGGGCAGAAGACATGAATAGACATTTCTCAAAGAAGACATTATCAATGGCCAACAGACACATGAGAAGATGTTCAACATCACTTATCAGGGAAATGCAAATCAAAACTACAATGAGATATCAACTCACACCTGTCAAAATAGCCAAAATCAACCACACAAGAAATAACAGGTGTTGGCGAAGATATGGAGAAAAAGAAACCCTCTTGCACTGTTGGTGGAATTGCAAACTGCTGCAGCCACTCTGGAAAACAGTATGGAGTTTCCTCAAAAAGTTAAAAATAGAACTACCCTATGATCCAGCAATCACACTACTAGGTATTTACCCAAAGAATATAAAAATACTAATTCAAAGGGATACATGTACCCTGATGTTTATAGCAGCATTATTTACAATAGCCATATTGTGGAACCAGCCCAAGTGTTCACTAATCAATGAGTAGATAAAGAAGATGTGGTTTCTATATACAATGGAATATTATTCAGCCATAAAAAGAATAAAATCTTGCCATTCGCAAGGACATGGATATAGCTAGAAGTATTATGCTAAGTGAATTAAGTAAAGAAAGACTACCATGTGATTTCAGTCACACTGAATTTAAGAAACAAAACAAATGAGCAAAGGGGAAAAAGGGAGAGAGAGAGTAAAGCAAGAAACAGACTCTTAACTATTCAGAGCAAACTGATGGTTACCAGAAGGGAGTTGGGTGGGGGGTTGGCTTAAATAGGTGATGGGGATTAGGAGTTCACTTGTGATGAGCACCGGTTGATGTATGGAAGTGTTCAATCACTATATAGTACACCTGAAACTAATATTACACTGTAAAGTAACTTGAATTCAAATAAAACTTTTTAAAAATTCCCGTATACATCTCTGAAAATAAAATCTCATAATTGCATCAAAAAGAATAAACTACCTAGGAATAAATTTAACTGAAGAGTTGAAAGACCTGTGTGTTGAAATCTGCAAGACATTATAGAAAAAAAGACACAAACAAAGATATTCCATGCTTTTGGATTGGAAGGATATTGTTCAAATGTCCATACTCCACAAAGCAATATGCAGATTCATTGCAATCCCTATTGAAATTCCAATGGCTTTTTTTTTTTTTTTTTTTTACAGAAATAGAACAAATAATCCTAAAACTTGTACAACACCACAAAAGACTGAAAATGCCCCAAGTAATCTTGAGAAAGAGAAACAAAGCTGGAGGTATCACACTTATTTCAAACTATACTACAAAGCTATAGTAATGAAAACAGTATGATATTGACATAAAAAGACATATAGAGCAATGGAACAGAATAGCCCAGAAATAAACCGTGCATATACAGTCAATTAATTTATGACAAAGGAGCCAAGAATATACAATGGGGAAAGGGCACACTCTTCCGTAAATGGTATTCAGAAAATTGGACCACTATCTTCTAGCATACACAAAAATTAACTCAAAATGGACTAAAGACTTGAATGTAAGACCTGAAACCATACAAGTCCTGGAAGAAAGCATGGTAAGCTCCTTGATCAGGTCGTGGTAATGATTCTCTGAATCTGATACCAAAAGTAACCAATGTAAAAATATAAAAGTGGTATCAGACTCATTGTCTTAAGTGCATAGATGAGAGGACCAAGGCCCAGAGAGATAGGGACTTGGCTAAGGTCACTCAGAGAGGAATGGCAGGGCAGCCTGGAAGTCAGTCCTCTTGGAGCATAGGCCCATCTGAAGCAAGATTGTGCAAATTCTTTTTTCCCCCAGAAAATAAGAACGATCAGGAAGTGGCCCATGATATTATCCCCTTCCTGAACTCAGAGCTTGACCCTCTATGGATATCAACATTTATTACCGGATTGAGGCGACCTTGAGGAGCTATATCAGTATCTATTGCTGTGTAATGAACCACTCCTTAATATAGTCACTTAAAACAAACAAATATACAAATGGGACTACATCAAACTAAAATGCATCTGACAGCAAAGAAAACTAATAAAATGAAAAGGTAACCTAGTGAATGAGAGAAAATAATTGCAAATCACATATCTTGAGCTAGTTTCCAAAATTTACCAAAAACTCCTACAACTCAATCACAAGAAACTCATCTGATCAAAAAATGGGCATAAGATCTGAATAGGCATTAAAAAAAAAAAAAAAGCCCCAAAATGGCCAATAGGTACATGAAAAGATGCTCAATATTATTAATCATCAAGGAAATGCAAATCAAAACCACAGTGAGGTATCACCCCACACCAGTTAGAATGCCTAGTATGAAAAAGATCAGTGTTGTCAAGGATGTAGAGAAAAAGGAACCCTCATGCACTATTGGTGGGAATGTAAATTGGTATATTCATTGTGGAAAAATATATGGAGTTTCCTCAAAAAATTAAATACAGAAATATGATACAATCTAGTGATTCCACTTCTGGGTATTTACCCAAAGGAATAAAAGAAACATATACATATATGCACCCCTATATTTATTGCAGCATTATTTATAATAGCCAAGATATGGGATCAACCTAAGTGTCCATCATCAGCCGAATGGATAAAGATGTGGTTATCTACATACAAAGGAATACTACTCAGTCATAAAAAAAAAAAAGAATGAAACTTGCCATTTGTGACAATGTGGATAGACCTCGAGGGCATTTTGCTAAGTGAAATAAGTCAAACAGAGAAAGACAAATACTGTATGATCTCTCTTATATGGGGAATCTAAACAACAACAATAATCCCAAACCACAAGCTCATAAATACAAAGAACATATTGGTGGTTGCAAGAGGCAGGGTGGGGGCGGGGAGAAATGGGTGAATTGTTTTTGTTTTGTTTATTTTTTTAGCTTAACTAAATTGAATAATAAAAAAACCCACCGAAACCAAAATTGCCCTTTGCTCCACAGGAAAGAAATATGGCTGGAACTAAGGCTTATTCTAACATCCCCCCCCTTTGTCCTTCCCAATGCCGCTGGTATAGGGAGGGGCCTTGGAAAAGGAGGTATTTGGTTTTGGCGGCAACATCCAAAAGCCGTGGTTCCCCTGAGTATACAAGCCATGGGAGTGTCCTCTGTCTCTGAGTCCACATGCATCTGTGGGAATGAGTGTGTGAGGGTTAGGGTGTGGGTCTGGGTGTGGATGTGTGTTTGTGTAAAGGGCGAAAAAGAATCTTTGCTGGAATAAGGAAAGGAATGCAACCTGGATCAGTTCAACAGCCAGGCCGATGAGAGGGGAGTGGTGGGGGGAGGGAAGACTAGAGCCAACTCCTTTCCAAATCAGTAGATGCAAATTGCAGCAGGAGGCTGACCTTTTACTGTAACCGATGTCAGCTGCAAGTTGTAACCTCATGCCATTAATTATAACCCAGCATACCTCTGGTGGGCTCTCCTATTGGTCTTGGTTTCCCTCCTCCTCCCTCCCACCACTTCCCTCCTCATCCCCCACCCCACAGAAAGGCTCAGGTTGCAGGCTACACTTGGAGATGAAATGCTTTAAAAATAATGGATCTTAGAAAGCCAGAGTCCATTCTATGCATTTGATTTTTTTTTCAAAAGGGATTCTCTTATGTTGCAGCCTGAGATGGTCTGAGAAGGCCCATATTGTGTTTTTGTCCCCGAATTTGGTGAAGACTTAGACAAATGGGGTCCATAACAAAAATTAAAACATTTATCAGCTGAGACTGGAATGTAATAAAGCATCCCTCATTCTCCTTTTGGAAAAAGTCTGCAAGATTTCTGTTGCATGATTGGGAACCGGGGAAAAAAATAATTTACAAGTAGATCTAAAAAAGAAATCTAACCCAAAGATTTTGTGCATAGGGTGGGAAAGAAACTTCGAGAATAGGTCTGAGAAGAGTTTTAAAATTCTGGGCCCTTCTTTTTGTTCCTTTTTTTTTTTTTTTTTTTTTTGAGGGTTTATTAGCAAATCTGTATTTGCTATGCATGAGAATCTTTGGTTTTTAGCTCAATGGAAAGAATGAAAAACTACAGATAGTACGGGCTTCCTGGGCATGTGATTTATGTCATCACATAGGGTTCTTTGCTCACAGGAACCTTGCACTTGGTTTAATGCTTTGCTGTTACCATCCTGAAGCTCCTAATAACCTTAAACAAAGGGCTCCATGATTTCATTTTGCACAGTCATTATGTGGCCATTCCTGAATAAGACCATTGGAAAATAAAGAATATAAATGATAGGTTGGAGCCAACACAAAACTTTTAAGAGGTTGATGTCTCTTGGGCCAACTATTTCTGGAAATAGTTGTAATTTTGAATAAAATAAATGTATTCTGAGGCTTGTCTTCCCCTTATTACCTAAAGTTGCACAATTATCTCAGCCAATTTTTGGTACTCTGAATAATTAACTTAGCACATAGTGCATCTGATTTTTCACAGTTTGCTTTGTTTACCTGGGCCAGAGCCTTTTAATATTTTCTTAGTTCATTCATTGCACAAACGTAATATGATGGGGGTGCTCTTTAAAAATTCCATGGAAATAGCAAAGACTGAAACATAGCCATGCCCTCAGGAAGGTTGCTCTCTATGGAGGGTGAAATACTGAAAACAAACACACACTGGTAACAACAGCTTAAAAGAAAAAATGCGGTGTTTTAGGAGAGCAGAGGAAGGAAAAATAATTCTGATTGGGAGGATGAGGGAAGACAGTGAAGAATATCTAATTTCAACTTACAGAGAAGAAATCAAAGGATTTTCTGGAAGCAAGGAATGACTTTAATATGGCTGGGTGAGAGTGGTGTGTGAGATAGATGGGAGGCTGATGACCTTGGGAAGAAGGCTGAGGCCAATTGCTGTGTGGATAGAGTGTTTAGTGGCAAATGCTAATGGTACCAGGGCTAATGGGGTAGAAGGAATGTTCACAGAGGTCAGCTAGCTTTCTATAGAAGAAAGAGGGTATCTCTAGCCTGGCCAGGGAGTTGAGATTCTGAGCCAAGAGAGACTGAGCAGAGAAAATGGAAGTCCCCATAGGCAGTTATGGTGCATTCCCTAGTCCTCGGGGTAGTCTTACTCGGAGGAAAAGAAGGAAGAAGACCGTCATGGCTCCTAGGTAGTCTTAACATTGACATTCAATTTGGGACTTTCCCATAGGTGAACAAACCTTGAGAAATGTCCTTAAAGATCTCCACCATTGGTTAATGGTTTCTCTGTGTCCTGGGAATAATATTCCATCTTCCATAGCACCTTCATTTGAGTGGGCACAACAAAAATATGTAAAAACCATAAGAAAATGCATATAGTTAGAAAAAAAGCAATGTACAAACTGTATATGTGTATTATTTGGTTATGGATGAGATTACGGGTGACTTTTATTTTTGCACTTATTTTTTTAATTTCTGAAATTTGTCAGAAAAGAATGCATTACCACTGTGGTTAGACTCAAATATTTTTCTATGAATGTGTGTAGCATTAAATCCTCAAAATGAATTATTTCAGAAAGTAGATTATCACGTCGCAGTATCTCTATTATGAATTTTCAGTGCCACGTGGTGCAGTGAGTGGGGGTCCAGTCTGGTATTGCTTGACTGGTATAGGATTGTGCCCAGAATTGTGTGTTTGTTTTGTTTTTACATTATTCTACCTTTTAATTTTATGAAAATAATTCACGGGCGGGGGGTTCTTTGATGGTGGGATTTCAAGTTGTAAAAAGTTCCTTTCAGATTTTGGCTCCAGAATTTACTATTGCCCCAGGATGACTTGGAAGAGAATTTGAATAGTTCTGTTTTTCTTATGAAACATACTCAGGGAGATGAATTACTTTTCCATGCCATGAACTCAAGTAGAAAGTGAGATGCAGTATCAGCAATGACGTGACTGCTCATTTGGGGATGTCCCACTTAACCAGCGGATAATTTCCTGTGTTGTGTCTTGTGCCAAAAAGCTATTGAAAGGATATAATTTCAAGAACACAATATCTGCTGTAAGAATGTCAACTATTGACAATATATTCAGCATGCTTCTATATTGATTTGAATTCCATCCAGGTTCATATGCTGAGATCTTGATATTTTTAATTGTATTTAATATGTCTCTACTTCCTAACTTGTGGTTCCTAGTTGATTATATTGATAAACACACGCATATTAGACTAAGCCATATGATATTGTGGGTAGTTATGAAGATGTTTTTAAAAGTTTATTTTGACACACAATCATGAATTGTTTATGTTCTGTCCCACTTTATCATTTTCTCTATTTACATATATTAATATGTTTTCTGAATTATTTCAGATCAAGGTGTGGCCTCTTACCTCTAAACACTATCATTTGTATTTCTTAAGAACAGGACATTCTCTTATATAATCACCGTACCATTATAACATCAGAAAATTTAACATTGATACATGCTATCATTTAACTCACAGTCCAAATTCATATATTGTCAATTGCCTCAATAATATCCTTTATAATATTTTTTTTTTCCTGACCCAGAATCCAACCCAGAGTCATACTCCATTTATATCTCTGTAGTTACCTTTAATTGGGAATGGTTGTTTTCCCTTTCTTTGTCTCTCTTGACCTTGTCATTTTTTAAGAGTTCAGGCCAGTTCTTGTTTTGTAGAATGAGTCTCAATTTGGGTATGTTTGATGTTTCTTTATGATGAGATTCTGGTTAAGCTTTTTATGAGAAAAATAGAAGAGATGCTTTGTCATTTTCAGTGCGTCAGGAGGCATATGATGTCAGTTTGCTCAGTATTGGTTTTCATCATTGATTAAGTTGGTGTCTACTAAGTTTCTCCACTCAGAAGTTATCATTTTACCCTTTATAATTAAGAGATTTGTGGAGAGATACTTTGAAACCATATAAATATTTTGGCCTTCATCGAACTTTCATCCATCTATTGATGATTTTCCAACCACATCACTCAGGTGTATCTTTGTCGATTGGCATTGTATTGGCAGTAAGAAGGTTTTTCTCCACCAAGTAAATAACTATGTTTATTTAGTAATATATTTATAGAAGTATGGTATTCAATAAGTTTTGAACTTGAAAACGACAATTTTATGTGCTTCAACCCGATACTGATGTACGATGCTTTTAGAATTGGAGCATAACATGCATGTATCTTCACATCAAATTATATTTGCAGTAATTGAAAAATATATTCTTCATCGGTAAGGTTAAAATTGTACTTTCTCCCTCATATGGTGACTATGTCAGCCTCACTCAACGTTTTGCTTATCAACGTTTTGCTTATCAGCCTCACTCAACGTTTTGCTTATCAATATAGAAATCTCTACCCATTCCCTTTACCCACAATAACACATTTCACTCAGCCCATGTTTAAACAGCTGCAAGATGGGCCCTCAGTTTAATCTAGTCTATATTAAAGTCAGTGTGAGTTGTGGATGTATAAATATAAACACTGTCTTTACTGCCCGTTCAAATATTTTGTTTTTATAAGGTCTCTTCTATTTTAAAATAGAAGAGTGAATAACCAAGATTTCGGGGAGGATAGATGTAAATTGAACTCATCTGATAAAAAATGCAGAACACAAACTTCTTTTTTTTAGTCAATTTACGTGGACATTTATGGTAGTTTTAATTTTTTTTATGTAGCATTGGAAAAAATAAGGGTATTATATGTAATTAATTGTTCAGAAGAATTGTCACCCAGATTAAGTGATTTGCCTCAAATTCCATTTACCTTTTGTTCTTATGTCTACAATCTGTTATTTAAAATTCTAGAAGTATATTAAACTTTTTTGTTTTTTAAGATTCTACATGTGGTTTTTAAAGACATTTCTTCAGGGGCGCCTGGGTGGCTCAGTCGTTAAGCGTCTGCCTTCGGCTCAGGTCATGATCCCAGGGTCCTGGGATCGAGCCCCGCATCGGGCTCCCTGCTCCGCGGGGAGCCTGCTTCTCCCTCTCCCACTCCCCCTGCTTGTGTTCCCTCTCTCGCTGTGTCTCTCTCTCTCAAATAAATAAATAAAATCTTTAAAAAAAAAAAAAAAAAAGACATTTCTTCAGGGGCAACTCGGTGGCTCAGTCGGTTAAGTGTCTGGCTTTGGCTGGGGTCATGGTCTCAGGGTCCTGGGATGGAGCCCCATGTTGGGCTCCCTGCTCAGTGGGGAGCCTGCTTCTCTGTCTGCCCCTCCACCTCCTCCTGTTCATGCTTTCTTTCTTTCTCTCTCTTTCATGAATAAATAAGATCTTAAAAAAAAAAGATGTTTCTTCAGAATTACATTTCTTTGATTGCAGGATTCATGCATTTAAAGTAAGAAAATACAGTTAAGGCAAAAAATACTCATTTGAAATATGAAGATAATGATGGTGCCTATCAATTTTTATGAGGATTAAATGAAGTATTTCTAAAGCACATAGCTCAGTGCTTGCTACTCAGCACATAAAATGTTAGCTGTTTATGATTATTTTCATTCTTAGTAATTTCAACAGTTTTCAGTTTCTTTTTTAAAAAACCCCAAAAGGTAATTTTTATGGTTATATAAAAAGGAACTGATATAAACAACAATTGCATCGAGTAGTTGAAAGTATATGGAGTTTTGGTGTTAGTTTGTGTATTCCATTAATCCCAAAGGGTTTTTTTTGTTTGTTTGTTTTTAAAGATTTTATTTATTTATCTGACAGAGAGAGAGAGAGAGACAGGAGAGAGGGAACACAAGTAGGGGGAGTGGGAGAGGGAGAAGCAGGCTTCCCGCCGACCAGGGAGCCCGATGCGGGGCTCGATCCCAGGACCCTGGGATCATGACCTGAGCCGAAGGCAGCCGCTTAACCGACTGAGCCACCCAGGCGCCCCAAAGGGTTTTAATTCCGTTCAATATGTATTAGCTAACAGGTAGGCCCATTTCATGATTTCTTAGCTAGCACATCTTTGAAAGGTGGGACATAAACAATGGTATCACTTTCCTAGGAAAAAATGTCTAAAATGGTCTAGCCGGAAAAGGTTAACAGACAAGGCAGCTTTTAGCGCACATCCTGAGTAGAAGAATGAAGGAAAAGGTGGGGGGAGGGGCAAAGAATCGGAAAAGGTGAGAGAAGGAACAAGGTATTCTCATGGATGGCAGGAGGTGGTTCTTACGATCTGTGCATTGTGGGAAACTTACTCAAACTGAAATTGAAATGCAAGTCTTTTATAATTTTCAGGGGTGTGCAAACGCCATTTAAAGAGACTGGCCTAAATTAAACACTCTAAGACTTCTGAGCCTCAGTTTCCACAACGGTGAAATGGAGAGAAATAACTATTTGCAGAGTTGTTGTCAAGACTATGTACCTGGTCCCTATTAGGCACTCAAAAACATTCCTTTCAGCCACCCACTGAAAGTTAATAACCTAGATGGGTTTTCTGACTCACTGCATTTCCTGACATGGCTGATATCTTAGCTTTACAAACAGACACGTTTGCTTTGTTTGTTGGTCCAGTTGTTGCTTGCCCTGGCTGAAGGCAGTTTGTAGGGGAAACAGTGGCTTGTGTCCAGGGAAGAAATTATGAGGGGACAACAGTGGCATGAGGCAGGAACCTGGATGAACAGCATGCAAGATTTGGTAGAGATTTGGCAGCAACCCCACAAACGAGAAAAATTCCATTGTTGGAAAGGCCTTTGGAAGATTAAGAGATTCTTTGTAAGCTTGTTTGGAACAGCAGAATGGGAAGAAAAGGAGGTGGAAAGGTGGGAGAGTTGTAGGATACAGGAAATCTCTTAGAATTGCCAGAGGCCATTATCAGAGGCAACAAAGAAGAGAATCAAGGGAGAGGAACAGAGATGGAAACCTCTCAGAGAAGAAAGCTTTAATGCCCCCAGTCAGTATTTTCCAATTTAACTACTCAAGCTAGTCCTTGTTGCATTCTAGTTAACAATAGATATTTTAGGGTTAAAAGGCATTTTATTTCAATATTCACATTTTCTAAATACCCAACTTTTCCACGTAAGGTGTAGCCCTTCAGTCTCAACATGATACATGGAGCCAGATCTCATTTATCAGATTAGATTTTTTAATGTGAACCTTTTCGATGGCATGAAATGTATTTTACAAAAAGCATTTTTTTATATGATTTTCTGGTCAGGTTTTCTATGAAATCGAAATTTAAAAGAATTTACCTATAGTGGAAAAAATATTATCTAGTTCGTAAGACTTTTTGATCCATTTTTTTTTTTTTTTAAGAAAATGAAAACAAGAGATGTGTTAAGGAAAGCCCTAATCTGTCTGGGGAGCCAGAAGGACTCGATTTTAGTCCTTGGGCTGTTATTAATTGGCTGTGAAGTTGGGGAATGTTCTCTCCTTTTTAAAGTAAGGGTGTTGACTACTGTGTTGAAGACCCTTTCAGATTTGACAGTGGAAGATCTCATGTCTGTTCCACCTCAGTGAGGATCCACAGACAAAAGTGATAATCATGCTGACATTGAGAGTAAGCTAACTAGACTACTCTTGCTTTGCTGTCTCCTGATCAACTAGGACATTCTATTTTTTTTTTTTTTAACAGTGTTTGGGATAAAACAGTTATTCTCTAGGTAGTCTAATTTTTCAAGTGAATTTATAACTGTAATCAACATTATCAAGCATCTGAAATACATTGTGCAGAGTTTAGAGGTAACACACACACAGCATCACACTCAAATGTTCACTCCTGTCCTTTCTCCATACTCTGTTTAAATGCCTTAGGGAAACTGGGAGAATTTCATTAGAATGAATTAGAAATGGGTGCATTGGCTTGTCTACTAATTTATAGCTGCTCTAAAGATAGGGTTTAAAGCAAATGTTTTGTTTTGATTGTATATTTATAATAAACGTTACTAAATGTAAAAATCAGAATCTCACACATTCAGAATTTCATTATGTCTTTCTTTCCAATTTATTTGTAAACAAAGGTTATAAAATATCAATGTTGAAAAACAAGGAGTCCTCAAAAAGTCTGTGTTCAGAGATTATCATTTATAGATATATACTCAGCATTATGTCATTTCTGCTTTGCTGCATTATACTATTTTCTAGAACTCTCTACTTTGTGTTAAATCTATTTAACATTATGATTTCAAAGTAACTAATCAAATAAACGAAGCAACCACATTCTTCTTTTGCTTTTGAACATGATTTTTCTCCCAATATTAATCTTTCTTTCTTCTGCACAATTACTTAACTAATGTTGTGTAATGTGGAATGAACTAGCTGGGAGAGTCAAAGACTTGGGTTCTATTTGGGCTCTGCTTTATATCTTTAAGCAAATCATTTAAACTCTTACTGCCAGCTCTCTTATCTCCAAAATGGTGTGATGGAATAAGATGATATGTATGTCTCCTTCTCCTCTGACATCCTATGATTTTATTAGTCTTTGGCAATGGGCAAATTGAGCAGAGTTTCATACTCAATAAGGCAATTTAATCAATATGAAAGGCAATCTGGATAATTTATCTCCACATTGCCTTTATTCTTAATAGCATGGTGGAAATTCTTTTTCTTTTGGTTTAGCTGGATAATTGTTTGAATTCTAGCCAAGACCATTTTGCAGCAGAATTTCAAATTTCAATTTCCACATTATCTCATTGTCCTCCTGCTCTGTTGACTGCTAATCCTGGTCTGAGGTCTTCTTTCTTTTTGAATGTAACAGTATTTTGAATCCATGAACTCCTATAGAATTGGCAACAACCTTAAAAATGAATGTGCCCATTCCATTGTGAAGTTGGCTGGGTTTGGTGCCTGTTTTTATTGCATGTTAAATTTGTGCACTGAGTGCATTCATAGGACTCATGGAGGATTCTATGACTGCTTTTAAACCAGCTGTTTCTTGTCCTCCATCCCTTTTTAAAACCATTGGAGAATTGCTTGGAATGTCAATTTTATTTCTGAGCATTTCCTGGCATGGGATAACATTGACATAGAGCATGCGTTCAGCTTTCCCAGATGAGGGGAATAATAATGAATAATAAGACTTTGACATTGCTGTGAATATTTTTTTTTTACTGTGGTAAAGTGTACATAACATAAAATTTACCACTTTAACCATTTTTAGGAGTGTGGTTCTGTGGCAATGAGTAGAGTCACATTATTGTGTAACCATCACCACCATATATCTCCTGAACTTTTTCATCTTCCCAAACTAAACTTTGCATCCACTGAACAATAACTTCCTATCTGTCCCTCCTCTCAATCCCTGGAAACCACCATTTTATTTTCTGTCTTTATGAATTTGACTACTCTAGGTCCTTTACATAAGTGAAATCCTATAGTACTTGTCCTTTTGTGAGTGGCTTATTTCACTTTTATAATGTCTTCAAGGTTCATCCATGTCTTAGCATGTGTTAGAGTTTTATATTTTTTAAAGTCTGAATAATATTCCATTGAATGGATATACCACATTTTGTTTATCCATTTATTTGTTCATGGACACTTGGGTTGTTTCTACCTTTTGACTATCATGAACAATGCTGCTATGAACATTGGTGTCCATATATCTGTTTGAGTCCCTGCTTTCAGTTCTTCTGGGCATATACCCAGACATGGAATTGCTGGATTACATGGTAATTCTGACTTAAATTTTTGAGGAACTGTCCTATTGTTTTCCATAACGGCTCTACCATTACATTCCTGTCAGCAATTCACAAGGGTATAGTTATTTCAATTGTGCTTTCTGCCTTTCTTCTTACCTTTTCTCCTTTTCCTCCCCACCTCCCTCTTTCTCAGCCAAAGCTTACTACTTACCATTGACTTTAGGAAACTGAGTTACTGTTTTTTCAGCCAAACTCAAAAATAAATTATTTATGATGGTAGGAAAGTAAGGTGAACCCCAGATTTTGAGGAAACAGTGGATCCATCCCACGACAATTATTATTTTCATGTGCCCAGGTACTTGGCTAAATCTCAGACTACATCATTAGTGCAGACCCAGAGACAAGAACAAGTTTAAGTTGTAAGGAGCTTTATTAAGGCTATTAGAGAATTCGTTTCACAACCTGAGTCTTTAAGTGAGAATTAGGTCCAAACGCCTTTCCAAATCTGGTATTAGCACATTTTGGATTATCAGTTGTTCTCCATATACTGTCTCCTTGTTCTCCCAACAAATGGTGGCTTTTAACTATAAGGAGAACAGACACTCTGAAAGCAGGGACTCAAAAGAACAGTTCGTTATCATCTGCTTTGGAAAAATAATCATTTCATCTCCTCAGAAGTCTTAAATGATCTCAAGATGTTGGACTCACAGGGGACTTCAGAGATAGCTAGTTCAACTCACTCATTTTAAAAATGTAGAAATTGAGACCCAGAATGGGTCTAGTGATAAGAGCTCAAACTCAAGACTCTCTACACTAAGTCCAGAGTTGGTTTTTTTTTTCTGCCAAAAAATATATAAATTGAATTCAGAAGAATTCTGACATCACTTTTCTTCTCTTAATGCTATCAATACATGACACTCAAAATGTACAGTTCAATAGAAATGCCAATGTCCTCTTTTTATAAAGGTGTGAGCGGAGAAATCAAAGTGGAAAACTGTAGCTGGTACCAGCACATGCCGAAATATGTGTAATTTCTCTGAAAAGAACATCAGCGTGAATCTTTATGAGCTCTATTATGTTGATGAAGATGCATCATGGGAAATTTTGTCCTGGAACATGGAGGCACAAATGTAGTGATGACCATGGACTTTTCTTTGCCTGGGAATTGCCGTGGGGCCAGCCTACAGACACAAGCTGGGTCATAGGGTCAGAGTTCTAGAAGATTTGGGGGAAATTGAAGTGGTATGGGGATAAGAATAGTTTTAGAATGAGTGATTGAGATAATTAAGTTGATGAGGGTTATCAGGTTAAATTACTGCTTTAAATGTGATCGATTTCAAGGGTGAAACAAGCCAGTGGTAATGAGCTTTTGCCTATGGATTGTGTCTTTAATTCTTGCTTATTTGGGGGAAGCATGATACCCTATTCAATGACTATATTGAATTAGCAATAGCTGGAGCAAGTGGAGAAAGGAAGTGCTTATCTAACTAAAAATTTAAAATAAGAGTGAAATACATTATTGAAAATATTGACAGCTTAATTTAAAAGTCTGTAAGTGATTATAATAAAGCTAGTAATTTTCCATTCAAATTCAGTCTGCTCAAGACATAGACATTGCTAGTGTTTGTTCAGCAATACTAAAAGAAATCACAGAAACCCAGAAAGAATGCTGGGTATCTCTAATAATACTAGATTCAAATGCTATCTGGATTTGTTCTTAGATGGAGAATATTTTAAATAAAATGCAGGGTGTTTGCCTGAGAGCACCGATAAAAAAAGTAAATCAAACATATTTCTATAATCATCTAATAAAAAATAACTGTCTCAAGACTGAGACACTGTTTATGGTTAATTTTTAAATTTTTTAAATTACAGACCTGGACCTCAGAGCTATCTCCATATGTAAGTTTTTTCAATTATGAAAGAGGAATGGCAGTATTCAACAAATGGTTTTCTCACAAGAGTAATAATGTATGAACAAATAAATTTAAATCCTAATAAAAGATGCTAAAAACACCACCAAGCAGTCAACATTGTAACCTAGTTTGCTATCCAGAAAGTGTCAGCCTTTTAAATCTCATTCTCCATGGGGATTTTTTATTTTTTATTTTTATTTTTTGGTTAGTTCTCATTTTTATTCTTTTCTATTGTTGTTTTTTTGTGTTACTGTTTTTACCAGCTTTTACTACTATTAATCTAAAAGATCTAGCCTGGATTAATTTTTGCTAATAATAAAGGAGGATTACAGGTAAACTGGGCCTAGTCTCATTTGTCCACACATTGCTGGCATTTATTTATTTATTTATTTGCGTATCATATGACCTCACTGATATGAGGAGTTCTTCTTTTTTAAATTTTTTTATTGTTATGTTAATCACCATACATTACATCATTCGTTTTAGATGTAGTGTTCCATGATTCATTGTTTGTGCATAACACCCACTGCTCCATGCAGAACGTGCCCTCTTTAATACCCATCACCAGGCTAACCCATCCTCCTACCCCCCGCCCCTCTAGAACCCTCAGTTTGTTTTTCAGAGTCCATCGTCTCTCATGGTTCGTCTCCCCCTCTGATTTCCCCTCCTTCATTCTTCCCCTCCTGCTATCTTCTTTTTTTTTTTTCTTAACATATATTGCATTATTTGTTTCAGAGGTACAGATCTGTGATTCAACAGTCTTGCACAATTCACAGCGCTCACCATAGCACATACCCTCCCCAGTGTCTATCACCCAGCCACCCCATCCCTCCCACCCTCCACCACTCCAGCAACCCTTAGTTTGTTCCTGAGATTAAGAATTCCTCATATGAGTGAGGTCATATGATACAT